>NC_079466.1:18366087-18666087 GCF_026250575.1 Diorhabda carinulata | reverse complement strand
AAGAAATTCCATTAGTCACGAGTAATTCACCATTTCCTTTAGAGTTTACAATTTAATGTTGGTCCAATTTTTGTTCTGCCTGCTGTATTTTTAACTGTTCTACAACTACATTCTCTTTTTCTTCTAGCATACCGTTGTTATTTATTCTGAATAATAAAGCTTGTTCAGTGAAAAAATGACATTCTAATTTCATAAATAATTCTAAATCGTTGTCAAAAATACAAGCCAGCCCAAAAAATTATTTTTTCAATAATATTTACCAATAAAAATTATCAACAAAATACCCATTTTTGTAACGATAGAATGTACTGCTGAGCATACTTTTTTGTCGTCATTTTCTCGCTTCAATATTGTACAACTGAGCCTCGGTTAAAATGAAATATTGAGGGGCATTTATATTTCCATTTCGAAACACCTGTCATACATATCATAAAACGATTAGGATGTTTTGAAATAATATAAATACTTGCCTTTTCCGAGCTGCCTGTCTCAAATTAGTTCTAACCCTCGTTTCCTGTCAACTTAGTCATAATAATGATTGTTAAAGGTGGTAGGTATGGAATAAACTTTTTGACTATTAAGAACATCTTGATGTCTTGTTTATTGTAAATCATCAATATTTTATAAATACCTTCTCCTAAACTCTATAAATAAGCAAGCAAATGGTGAACACATGGTGTTGAAATTTTAATGTTATTATTCAAAACGAATATTTTAAGCTATTTTATTCTATGTTTGCAGTTTATATATCTATGGATTGAAAACAAACTTGAGCAATAAAAAATAATGAAAATTAATTAGAATTACGGTATTACAATTAAATAACTTTTTTGGGAAATTTAATTATTTTTTTTGCCTTTTCTCAGTAAATTACTGTGTTTTAAAGATCACTTAATTATATCATGTCTCAAAAATAAAATAAAAATTGACAAATTTTTTAACAAGCGTTGCTGTGTTGCTTAATTGTTTAAATTTTTTATAAACACCTTCAAGTGATTTTTATTTTCACTGAAATTGATTTGGATGGATAAGTTCTTTATACAAACAATTCTTCATACAAAAATTTATTTTATATGCAATACATGACAAACTATAATTTTATAATATATATAGTTTAAAGTTGTTAGTTAAATTCCAAAATTTCTCAATTTAGTTTCTATAAACAACGCACGTATACTTTATTAGTAGTACGCTTTGTATGAGAATTATATCAAAAAATACTTTTTCCAAATTCGTGAAAAAGGATCAGATACCATCTTGATTAACCTTATATTGTATGAGTATATAAATATTTTCACTCTGTGTATTACTAATAGTTTCATTCAAATTTGAGGCACAGAGTTATCAATTCAAGAATACACTTGGTACATATTTATCGAAATCTAGTAATGTTCAAATTTCTATAAATTCCCAGAAATAACGTATAAAAATATAAAATGTTTTATTTAGCTCTGATATTGTTCCCTATATATTGTACCCGCCAAATGGAATCTAACTCGCAAAAATAAAGTGTAAATTGATTACCTATGTCATTGTTTCTACTTCGATTTATTTCATCAACACAATATTGCTTGTTTCTTGCTTTACTATCCATGATCACTATTATTCCACAACGGAAGAATCGAAATGGATATTCCTTTCGAGAGTAGACTGTATATATTTATTTGCATATTTATTTATCCTATCTTACGAAAGTTGAAAATATTACAATTGAATCACCATTTGCAGTATTGTTGCTTTTAAAATAAAAGGTAAATTTTAAAAAATTATATTTGCTTGTTCAAAAGATCTCCAAAAAATTTTACAAAAATTATAGAACTTATTTGTTTATCTTTGTGTTCTTTCAATGGACAAAACAATTATTTCAACCTTTGCCAGAATTATTATTTACACAATAATTTCATTCAAATAATATATTCACTTTTTTCTTGTGAGGATATAATCAATGATAATTCAATAAAAAGTTTTCAAAATATCCCAAAGTGTTGGTTAGATCTTATTTGGATATAATGAACTAGTTGTATATCGTGTTTCAAATTTCATTTGAGAAAAAACTATATATCTTCCCGAAATACCAGTTTTTATCAAATAGTCTCCTCCATTTTGTATTGGTATTCTAGATGCTTCTTCGATTCTTTTTATTTTCTATATTAAAATATTATGTCTCTCCGTACGAGTTTATCTAAAACACATTTCAACCAATTCAGTGTTGGTGGTCTTAGGTGATATGGAAGGAAATTTATTCATTAGAACCATTATTAAACAAACGACTAGTAGTGGAAAAAAAATTCACACCAATCGAAAGAATGATATTCAGAAGTGTTTTGTAAATATACACCACACAAAAATTATCGCATCACTCCTTATTTTTTAAATATTTTAAATGTGTTGCCTGTTATTCGAATTTTATTATTGTTACGAATTAAAACACCAAACACCTTTTGCAACATTTATTTTATATCAGTTTAATCTACAGAGGACAAAAAGTTTGATTTACCAAAACATAGAAAATATCAAAAAAATTGTACAAAACATCTATACAACAAAATGAACGGTGCTTAAACTAAAACCAGCCAATGAATTTCTAATAGAGTCTGTTGCCGCCCCTCTCTCTAATTACAGCTTCCATTTGTCTTGGAAGGCTTCTAAACAGGTTCTGGATGTATCCTTGCGGCATGTTTTCCCAGAAGTTAAAGAGAACATTTTGAAGATCATCTAGTGTTCTTATTGGTACCGGATGTTGCTGAATTTGCCATCCTAGATGGTCCCAGACATGCTCTATAGGGTTAAGGTTCTGGTTACGTGCAGGCCAATTCAGGGTGGGTATCTCGACCTCTTCTAAGTACTGCTGAACCACTCTAGCAGCGTGTGGACGAGCATTATCGTGCATTAGCACAGAGTTGTCACTGATATGAGACATATAAGGCACTACATGGGGTTCTAGGACATTGGTTATGTACCTATAAGATAGAGCCACCACCTAAGCTTTCAGTTTAACAAAAATTAACCTGATCTTATACTGGTCAACGCCTATCTGATGAATACAGATAAAATCTTGATTCATTCGTGAATGAAATATTGGACCAATCTTGAATATTCCAATTTGCGTGTTCTCGAGCAAATTCCAATCTTACTACTCGATGTTCTCTGGTAAGACGTGGACCTCTAGCTGGCACTCAGGCTTCTGCTTCTCTCAGCCTATTTCGAAATGTTTGTAGGCTTATTCGGACATTACGAGCAGCCATCAGATCTGTTTGCAGCCTTCGAGCGGTGATATGCCCAATTCTTCAAGCCGTTAACCTCAAATAACGATCATCTACTACCGAAGTTACCTTTCCGGGGCCTTGTCCGGGTCTTCTGGTTAGCTGCCCTGTTTTTTGGTAGCGAATAACTACTCTGGATATGGTGCTTTGTTGAACTCCAATTACCCCGGCGACGTATCTTTGACTGCGGCTATCTTGTATGAGCGCGATGATTCTAGCGGCTTCTTCATTCGTCACATGTCTTGTTAAACGTTGAGGCACATCCATTATTAACAAAATAAATTTAAATTTTCACTATACAATAACACAATTTGATTAGAAAGTTCTCGATCTCAATGCATTCTCCAAAACAGAAATTATTTACTCGAGAAATTTTGCTTCCAAAAAAATTCGTAATAAATTGTGATATTTTTTGCCAATGATAAGAAACCAGAAATATCTATTAAGTTGATACATATACAGATTATCCTAAAGAGCTAAAATTAAGTATTAAAAATATCCTAAAATACCAGTGATGCGACAATTTTTGTGGGGTGTATATATTAAATTTTTAGGAATTATTGTAATTAATTCTTTTTATTTCTATATTTCTAAATTACTATATTGATAACGTTTCTCACGGATTAGAGTGCAGTGGTTAAATATTTGTTCGTTTATTTGAAAAAACAGAAATATAGCCATTTTTCTTTCATATCGGCGTGTATTGATTATACCCAAAATATTTTATTTGGAAAATTTTCTAGTTATAAATAAATGTATTTGTATAAATATGAGATGAATCAATTTCCACGTTCACACAATAAATATTCATACAAAATTTTCTAAATCACTTTCGTACCAAATAAAAAAATTGCACAAAGCTTTCCACTAAGTTCATAGTTTTTCTGCGTGTAAAGTAATTTTGAAATAAGTATAATTTGCAAGGTGAACAACTACTTAGTTGAGTGTATAGGAAGCATTTACAAACTAATATGACATTGGAATTGTTGGAATGATATTGAACGATTGAAAGAACAAAATATGTTTTCGATCAAAACGAAAAAACATCTCCACATTTTAACTTCACAAGATGTATTTCATATTCTTGTTGAGTTTCCTTTAAACGATTTTATGTGCATTACCCATATATAATTCTACAAATTAGTTTAGAAAAAAAAAAACAATCCATTCTATGGTCGATATTTACTTTATTAATTTTGTAAAAAAGACAGGAAAAATCATTTAAAAAACAATTTCGTCATAATTCCATTCCTCCTTTCAAGAATTCATAATTGGTTATTATAAGATTTTAGCTGGAACACAATTATCGTAAACACTCGAAGATTTAAATGAACTCATATCAATTTAAAACGGTATAATTGGAATGATTGCAGCTCTATTCGATCACAACCATTATGAATAATTTGGTTTCTAATTTAAGTGAATGTATATCTTACGGAATTCCTATTTTTAAATATTCTAGTATTACTGTTAAACTCATAACCATAATCTACATTTTTGATACCAGACTGACGTTAAAAATAAAAGTTTTATACAGTTTTAACCCTAGAGTCAAGTAGAGTCATGGCTAATTACAATTAATCTTAACAAAAATACTTAAAAGAAACTTCTATTGTCCCTATGGAGAGATCGTGCACTTTTTCCAAATATATTTTGTTTCACCTACTTGAAAATACACCATAAAATGATTTTATGGTGTCGAGGAAGACTGGGGAAGCTGAGTAGAATATAACTTTTGAAAAAATATTTCAAAACCCCAACTAACGCACTTCAAAATTCTGATTATTCTAAAAATCATAATTTCACAGTATTTTTGGAGTACTCAGCCAATAATAGTTGCATTGACATAAAAATCCGAACATGCAGAATTATTTTATTTCAGTAATATTTGGCATATACCTCATTACGTTGCACCTGTATCTCTTGTCAGTCTTATACCCATTATGTTCCGTATTTCTTCATGAGATGGCAGGTGAATTTAGGAAATGAATTTAAGACACATAATGGGCGATGCACTATTTTTCTGAAAGTTGGATTTTGAATTGTCTTGAGGTACGAATTAGATAAGTATTCAATATTTCTTTCTGATGAAGACTAAAGCTGACCTTTGGACATAAGCAATGACACCCCATAATTGAACTGCAATTGGGCGATGTACGTATACATAGCGGTCAACAAAAGAAATGAAGCTCACGACTCTCTTTGTCAATTTCACTTGACCATCATGCACAAATAGGATTCATCACTTAAAATTACAAAGTTCCATTTCTAATAACACGTTAGCCGTTCTTGGAACCACTGAATTCAATATTTCCCATGATCCATAGTAAAAGGTAAATAAATGAAACATCAATTGAGGTCGTTACGAAAATGGTCAAAATATTTTTATCCATCTTTCTATTTCTTTACTTTTTCTATTTCTATTTTTTTACATTTTCTTCAAACCAATGAGTTGCTATTGCCTTCATCTATGGAAAATGATTTCTCAAATTTACTAACCCTCCATAATACCATCAATTAGACTTCTATCGAATTCATGTAGTTTGTCTCTAATAATCTGTATTCCCTCGCATGATTTACACTTCTTGCAATGCAACGTTTAAAACCACTGTACTCGAATAAATTTTCTATTCTGATATGGGTATGCAATGTTTCTACAGTAGTTAGAGTTAAAACATAATTAAATCAGAGGAGGTATGTTAAACTGAGCGCTCCAATTTTATTCTTGTATAGAGCCCTTTTTATATCACAAAGTATATTTTAAACTACTTTTAGTCCCTTAAGACGATCACTTGATTATATAACCGCGCATCAGTTCAATTGTAAGTGTAGTGTGCAACTCAAGCGGAATCGTTGGGTGACATCTCCGCTACAAAATCAACACGTTCTGGAGCGGACGCTATGTTTCGGAGCGCTTTTAATTTGTGCTAGGTAGCGGTAGCGGAAGTGAAATTTGTTAAATCGACTGTGTTCTGTGATCAAACGTCAAATTGTAACCTTTTTTAAAAGAAGAATGATTGAATTCGTTTATGAAGATAAGAAAAATAAATTGTAACTGTTTGTTAAGTAAGTTAGTGAGTGATGAATACATTTACCATTTAATGTAACACTTGTTAAAGTCCATAAAAGCAACCAAAATACCCTCTGTTTTGAAAACATACCCGTCATAAACTAACAATACACAGAAAACAAAGAAGTCTTGACTGGAACCCTCAACATGTTCCCGATTGTTACCGTTACTGAGAGGTAGCAGTAGCGCTGTGTTCTACGTCCGATGAATGTGACCAATGTGTTCAGTATAAATATTATCAACACAACGGTTCCAGAAATTCTAACTTGAGGTCGCTTGACATTATGGAAAACAAAGTGCAAGAAATTGCAAAAACAATATAGCACGTTTCTTGACAATATGCAAGTCCCTTGCCATTTCATCATAATTGCCATTAATCCAAATTCCATAGGTAAAAGTAAAAAATTTCCTAAACTCAAATTTCATTTAATATTTTGTGATCGGCTTAAAAATGAAAATAACAAAACTAGGTGAAGTAAACCAGAAAAAGTAGTCAGTGCATCACTGAAAATAATTATATCTGCTGCTGCCTTGCTTTTGGATTCTGATGGACAGAAAAGAACACCCAGGCGATAGTGGACCAGGCCCTGGCTAGATAGAACAAGGAAAACATGAGTTAAGCTACAGAATTTGACGAGAAAATATACAAAAATTATTTGAGAATGGATGAAGAAAGATTTGAAAAACTCCTGAGGAAAATAAAACATAAGATAACTAAGAAATAAATTAAATAAATGAAAATAGCACTGAACCGATAATGTTGTAAGTGCGAGATCTTGCATGAAACAATCAGCTGAACTTCACTGCGCATGCTTTTAATCAAGAAATATTGCATCTTGCATTGCATTCCACGTTGTCTTGCATCATGTCAAGCGGTCTTTAGATGTTATTTTATGAAAAATAGTTGCGTGACAGTGTTCACGGGTCAGCTCCATTTTTCATTAGAAACCGAACTTTTCAATTAACTAGAAACGCCACTAATGGCTGAACGCAAAGAACCGAATGTTTTAATTCAGGTTATTTTCAATAATGATAAGTCAACACCGAAATATAGTGACAGTAAGTGTGAAAAAGTCAAAATATGAACAGTCATTCTTGTGTATATACTTGTATTCTGTATCTGCAAAATACGATTCCGCCTTTCATGATCTTTTTTTATAATAACTCATTGGCCAGATAATCACTGAATGAATTTCATTTATCTAACAAAAGGGGAATAGGATTATCCAAATATCACTTATGGTTTCATTTTACTGTGAACCAGTTATTATCGTTAGTTCGTATAAAACTGTTTAAAAAGAGCAATCAAAAGCTCACTTCGCTAATACGAACGTATATGCATGGTAACGTTAAGAAAAATAATTTTAACGTAGCTTTTGATGTTAAAACAAGTAAAACGGTTAAGTTGAATACTGTATATTGGTAAAGCTGCGTATCCAACCTGAAAAGTAATAAATCTCACATTTATCGTTAAAAACTTCTAGGAAAACTGAGAATAACGTGTTTGTGTCGTTCCGTAGTGTCTGTGCACCGCATGAAATGTTATATTTGGTTTTCAATCATCAAAAAACTTTATTCTAATAGACCCATTGTTTTCCTGACGAAACATGGTGCGGCTATTATGATGTAGCCAATTCGGTTGGGTGAAGAATGGTGAAAGACGGTTTGGTACCTCATGCGTTCATAGAAGTACTAGAAAGGGTATGCTGGTGGTTATCATTATATATTCATAAATTAATTTTGACAACAGATTCTACCTACCACCACAGTTAGTAATAGTTATTGACTTCCAGCATCTCCGTAAGGTACCAAATATTAGCCGCGGAGAAGCTCAAGGAAGTCCCAACAAAGAAAGATTTATTTACTATTATGAAAAGTTTTAAGTAAAACGCAATGTGCTAGGTCACACTGTTATTATGATTACCTTCATAATATTGAATATTTCACCCTATAGTGTTAATATAAGTAAGTAAAGTGAAAAAGACCAACTAGTTTGGAAATATTGTGTCGAACTTTCTATACAATTTATACAAATAAATTATGATTATTCATGTTTCAAATTGAAAAATTTAGAAATCCATTTATTTCTGTATTTAATAAGTGTAATTACCAATAATAGACTTCTTTTATTTATGGTATGAATTTATTTTTGGTTTAAATCTTTAATTAGAACGACTTTGTGAAGTAAGGAATTTTTTATCTGCGTTTTCTTATTAAAAATTTACTTCTATGAAGTTATATAGTGAGAAAATTTAAGAGGATGCTAGAGTTAAGTATTTCATTTTAAAATAGAGTTTGCTTTACATTCTCCTATTAACAAAGTCACCCTATTAATATTTATTTACTTCCTCACTAGTTTTCTTTTTTTAAAAATATCTCAATATTAAAATAATATATGATGCTCAAACGATGCCGTTTTTAAGCTTGTGCAATTGTAAATATAAGAACTATAATTAGCGTTTGTTTACAATTTTGGAACTCAATGTATAATCAATATCAGTATAAAAATGGAAAATTCATTTATATATTATGTCTTGTCTCATACCCGAGAAAATTTTATTGTTTTCATTGCATAATATGAGTTTCATGGACTTTAATGAGGCAGATTTTTTAAAGCGACATATCTTCGCTGAGTACCTTATCCAACGATTTTAACATATTTTGCAAGTATAATTTCCACATTTACATAAAAATCTCCTTCCTAACGCAATTAGTGCACTTAATTCATTCCGTTTTTCCCATTTGTCTGGATTAGCGGTAACTGATCGTTATACTAAGCCGAAACGAGGAACTAGAGCCGCTACCCTTTAACGATGAACATAGATTAGAATGCCAACTCTACATGATACACGAAATTTTAGAATGTACACGTAAATATGGCTGACAGATAAAAAAGTATAATCCTTTTTGATGCTACGAATGTTTGTTCTCTGAAAGCAAAATGATAAGGCAGGAACAAAGGGGTTTGACAATTTGTTTATTTCAAAATTCCCTAAAACAATTCCATTATGATGATTAGAAAAAAAGTTTCTTATCGTCCGTTATTCTATTTCGCAATTTCATTCGGAATTTGCTTGAGGTGCATTAGAAAATACTTATTAGCACAATTTTTGAAATGTTCTAGAAGGGTGAACCGTCTTTAGAAATAAAATAATAAACTTGAATAAATATCGCATACTATACTACAATTTATTTCGTCTCATTTCATATATTATTGATATTATGATGCTAGACGATAGAATTATTTAGTGTTATTTGTAAATATATTGGAATAATAGGAGTGATATCATAATTATTTATCTCCAGTTAAATAGAAGTATTGTGAAGTTTTTCATATTTATTTGAACTATTTCTAACGGTGGGGTAAATTTATACACCCTCTTTCATATACTAACTCATTAGCTCATGAACAAACTAGTATTTATACCAAAATAAATTATATGGCCTTCCTAGAAATTGCTTCTAATAAACAATAAGAACAAATCGCCGCTGTATATAAGAACATCTAAAGAAACAATATCGAATGTTCTCCGAAAACCAACGCATTCGCTAAACTTATGACTCTTCCATCATATCCGAACAGGACCCGCTTCACGGTACAAGTCATGGACGAATAATATTAAGAAGTAGGAATAAAGTTGGGTTAAAATATTGATGATTGCCAATTCGGCCAACTAAAATACTTAGTTCGAACTAGTTTTATATTTTTAATAATGGTTATATTACAAAGATGATGAATGAATAAATCGATACTAAACCTGAGAGAAATACCTGGTGAAAATTCTTCCCCAAGAATCAATTTGTATCATATAGCTGCTCAATTCAATCCAATGATTTCTGAATTCTCATGATATGGCTCCGGGTAACATTTGTCTGTCTCCGAAACTATTATTACCCTTTTCAGATGCTTATTTTCAAATGGTAGAATATAAAGTGTGAAACACAAAGTACAGATTAAATTTTTAATTTAATTAAATGCTGCTACTTATATTTTTAAGATAAAACAACTATTCCATGTGGTTAAAAATAAGATTAATTAAGAAAATTGTCAATGTCAAACCATATTTTCATAAAGACAAAATGTTAAGATTTTCATATATTCTAAAACGAAGTTTCAGTTAAAGCAAACCTAAAATCAATGTCTAAGAATTGATAAATTTATTCAATAGTTCCTAATAAGTGAGCTAAAACCATTTGAAGACGAAACTGTTAAATCCGCATATCTCAAAAAACCGCGACATACAAAATACAAAGTTGAAACATTGTATACAATGGTAATTTGTTCACTATAAATCAGCACACTCAATATATCTCTTGGTAAAATGGGATGTGTTTATATTCGAAAAAAATTAGCTTCACTCATATTTTCGGCATTATTTGAAAGCTTGTGACGGCAAAAAAGTGGTAAACAATTTATCACTGCAGGTTATACAATGTACCGATTTTTAAGTTTGCAGATAACGACTTTTCTGAGATATGTTGAAGAAATAATGAACGGGATAATATTTAAAGGGCGCTAGACCTCTTATAAGGTTTTTATTTGACAACAGACACTTTGTATTGAGTAGTACCCAAGTTAATTCCTGTTAATGTATAATGCCCTGGTGAAGATATTTCATTTTAGAAGGGGCTTTTTTTTGAATACAATACAAAGAATTTGCATAAATAATATATTTTTTTTTCTTTACTCTATCTATTATTTATATACTAATTTGGCTGATGGACCTTTTTTAGATACCGAGTTAATAGTATTGGTTACGGTTTCTTATAGCACCGTAATGGTAAATAGATTCCATTATAAGGATATAAAGATATTTTATGTCACGAACCAATTCGTATTGAACAATACTTGTGGTAAAATATTATAGAAATATCGTATTCCCGGAGACAAACTTATGAGTTCGAAATTACAATTTCATTGCGAACACATTTAGAGTAAGGGCGTACTTTTTTCAGAAACTACATCCTTGCGTATGCACCCTAAGACAGAATTTTCTTTTTTTTCACTATTACGGAAGATCTATACTTGGAGTCCGTCATTTCAAGATTACTCCTTAAAATATAAATGATTCTTCGTTCTTTTGTAGCACTCAGAGAAATTTTTATGGGTTGTTTGTTAGGGCAGAATCTATTTTTTCATTATTTATAATATTATAGTGGTATATTTCTCCAAATCATGTATTACTTATGCGACGAATATAATATGAAAAAATTCACCAATGGAAATGGAACAAAAAATGGAATATATTACAGGGTGTTTTTAAAGTGATCTGAACAACTGTTGTGACGTTATTTTAGTTTGGGAGGAAGTAATTTCGCAATACGTATACGCAAACCGTATACGACGATTGTCACAGAAGTATCTAGTCCAAAAGAAAGGACACACAAAAATTTTGGGAAAAAATATATGTATTTATTTTTCAACGTAATCTTCTTTTAGCTCCATAAACTTTTTCGAGCGATGTGCAATAATTCCACTGCTATTTTACTAATAGGAATCGTCAAGCTCCTCAAAATAGCCATTAACTGCTAGCATCACCTCTTCATTGTTGGAAAATCCCTGACCACCGTGCCATATTTTCGACAGAAAATATCCAAAGGGGCTAAATCTAGCATCCATTTAGGTTTCAGTAGGATATCCTAGCATTATAAATGCTGTTATTGATAATTATTTCTCATTTTTTGATTTTGATTGAGTTCCAAGCAATCGTATCTATGAGGCCCTCATGATATGATTTTTTGCGATTGATACAATTACAATGATATTCACTACAAATTTATCCGAGCATAATATGCATCAGATTCCACACTTTTTTCCTAATCTTTGCGTGGATTCAATAATAGTTTTGTTCGCTGGTCTTATACCCAATGAATTTGGGATCGCTTACATGAGCACTTTCAAAATTGTCGTTTGAAAACTTTATCTTCTCACGAACGGGTGGAGTGATCGTTTTTAACTAATTTGGAATTTTACCCGCAAATAAAGCTCACAGTTAAAAAATAGATGCGCGAATGTAAATACCTCCAAATTTTTTTGAACCATTGAAAGAAAAAGATCTTACAAATTATGAATTTTCAGATCTCAATAATCCAATATTTTCCATAGCATGATTTGCACACTGTTGTTCCGTTTAACCACCCCATTGAATTAACCAGTAAGTAAATATTCATATATTGTAATAGCGCAAATTCTTGTTAATTTTATGGTCTCTCCATAATAAGTTTTCTTTTATGAATAAAAATTAGTCACGCACGTTCCATTCTACGTAGTGGGTTATTACTTATTCTCATTTAATCAATATATCTTGAGAAAGTATAAGTATTTCTTGAGAAACAGATTATCATCAAAGTAAGCTTTTAGTTGACTAACTCTACAGGATACCGATCTTAATAGTTAACATTAAAATCTTTAGGTCCTATATATTAAGTCGGAAATTTTTTGATTAGCTTTAGAATTTATTGGTTAATAATCACAGTTAAGTACACAATTTCAATAGTATTTTATTGCATATTTTGATAAAATTGAGTGCACTTTTAAAACGATTGAAACAACACTCTTTGTCGGAGTCGACATATGGCAAAATTAGAAATAATTTTACAATCATAATGTTCAATTCTAATTTTATATCTAGGCATTTACAATTTAACAAGACCTTTGGTATGTTTATCCATTTAGCTACTATGAATGTTAAGCATCTTCTCAAAAGTCTCATTGTCTCAAGCTTGTAGTCTCAATACCATGTAGAGAATTTTAAATTACAAAAGATTGTAAACTCGTTACACTAACCTTACATATTGTGTTTTCTCACACGAACCTCAAACTTGTCGATTGGGCTAACGCAGCAATTTTTCTTTAGCTTTAAACTTGGAGTAAAATTTCCCAAAAATTATTTCCCATTATTTTCTTGAGCGCTAGTTTCGAAAATTCACTTAGTTCTTTCATAGGTAATACTCGTATAATAATAAAACAAAAACAATCGTATTATCATTATATAAAGGAAATATTAATAAGACCCTATATATTCTATAAATAAAGTTCAAGCTACCCCTTATAACAAAACTACTCAAAAGAGGGATTGCCTGTCAGAATAAAATGATCTTTTAATTAGTTATATGTCTTTGTGCGTGAGTGTATGTTGGGAGAGAAATATAATCTAAATCGATACTATCCCTTGCAGTCGAAAGGCCCCTATCTTAATTTACTTGAATTTCATTTAACGCCATGATTTCAATTACGATATACTGAGAGAAACCGTCGTTTAATGTTTTGAATATAGCCTGACTTATATTTGCTTTTATATAATAAAGGCAGGTATGTTTGTTTCAATGGAAATGTTATGTATAGTTTAGACAAAGAGCATTTAGGAGTCTCTCTATGAATGTAGACATTTATGTTTCGTTCTAAAAAGTGTTTCATAAAGTACAACCAGTTAGAGAGGATGTAGAATACAGTGTGTATAACTGATTGGATTCATAGCAGAGAGCCGTATTTAAAAAAATATTTTACCTTTATGTAAAATATTATCTGATGTCCTTTATTTTCCGAATGATTAATCCTATTATATTCCGATTATTGCCGAAAACTTTGTTCAAAAATTCAATTTGAAGGGAAGACGGAAATCCCAACAATGGAAATGAGTAGTTTAGAGTATAAAGAAAGTACATCGAGAAGAGAAGTGGATATTTTGAAAACATATATGGAAAGATAAAATCAGTTTAGTAGAAAAAAATAATAAACCAAATATAAGAAAAGCTGTATAAAAATAAATGGAAGGGGATTGAAATATATAGAATGAAATACATTGTTGATATCTTCCAAAAAAGTCATTTTTCTTACCATATTTCTTAACAGATACGCAAAGCTCATTAAACACATATATATGAAAACGCAACTCTAAATGTAAATCTCCACACGAACCAACAAATAAGATACATGTAGGACGCGGGATTAGACAAGGAGACACTATCTCTCCTAAACTCTTCACATGTGTGTTGGAATACTCTTTCAAAAAATTAAACTGGGAAGGGAAAGGTATAAATATCGACGGTGAGTATCTAAACCACCTGCGTTTCGCAGACGATATCGTCATAATCACCGACAATATGCAAGACGCTCGGCAGATGGCCACGGATTTGAAAAGAACCACAATTAATGTTGGCCTAGAAATAAATCTAGACAAAACCAAATTTATGACAAATCTGGTAACAAATGATAACATAATTATCGATGGAGGTGAGATAGCGCAAGTATATGACTATAAATATCTAGGCCATGAAGTGAGGATAGGAAGAGATAACCAAACGTGTGAGATAAAGCGTCGAATACAGTTAGGATGGATAGCTTTTGGCAAGTTGAGTAGTACCTTGAAATCAGACTTACCAATAAGCCTAAAGAGAAAAGTATATGAGCAGTGTGTTATACCTGTGATGTCCTATGGGGCAAAGACGCTTACCCTCTCGAGACAAACTGCAGGAAAGATGAGAGTGGCGCAACGGGCAATGGAAAGGGCAATGTTGGGAATTACGAGAAGGGATAGAATTACAAATGAGAACATAAGAAGAAGAACAAACGTTAAGGACATTATTGAAATCATAGCCCAAAAGAAATGGAAATGGGCAGGCCATATAGCCCGAATGACGGATAATAGATGGACGAAAAGAATATTGGAGTGGAGGCCAAGAATGGATAAGAGAAGTAGAGGCAGGCCGCCAACAAGATGGAGTGACGATGTAAAGAAAATTGTAGGAAATTGGATACATACAGCTCAAGATAGAGATAGATGGTTTAAACTAGAGGAGGCCTATATCCAGCAGTGGATGGAAGATGGCTGATAGATGATGATGATGATGATTTCTTAACAATAACTATATCAAAAGGATCTAACAGTTGAACAAGAATAAGTACTGTACACTATTGAATATAGAAAGATAGAAATATTTCCATTCAAAGGCTATCCATCATTAGAATCGTTTAAATGAATGGTTGACAAATGGGACGGGTACGCTGCACATAATATTATTAGTTCGCCGAATTTTCATAGAATATATTATATATTTACATATAAATATTGATAAGAGAGATATTTGTACATAAACCATCATGGGTATATGAACTGATTTTAACAACGTTGTCTTCATGATGCACCGCCGTAATCATGGATTGATGGTTTTCAGAGTATTTATGAACTTTTTTCTCAGTGTTAGAGATACTCTAAGAATTTTACCATACTTCGACAGGATTCAGTTAAGAATGACTCACTAGCTATTGCGGGAAAAAGCTTGTTTTTCAAAACCATTGTTCATGGTATCCTTCTTCAGTAAATTAGTTTTTTAATTCATTTTACTATTGATTGTGAGTCACAAATCCAAGAATTTATCATGAAATTAGTTTCTTCAAACAAAATGGCATTCCACAACTTATTAATATTTAATTTGCCAAATGTCTTGAGCTTGAAAGAATCCAGTGTTTTTCCTAGTACAATACTAGAGAGTTTTCCATCTTTTTGAGTTTAGATAAAAACCAAGTGCCGATATGTTGAAGAAGTACATCTATTATCCCAATTTATTCTATCCTCTTCAAGATGCTCTCTTCGGTTATTGTACTTTTAATTTAAAATTAAATCTTCAATGCAATTTCAAGAATTGATTTCATTTTTTATTCCATCGGTGATTAGAATTCGAAAATTTAAAAAAAAAAGATGGTTGTAGTGATATTAGAAGAATTTGTAATAAAAGATTATCAATGTTTCTATCCATTGAAAAATTACAAAATATATTTGGGCCATTTTTAATAACGAAAATGACAGAAGAGCTCAAAATCGATCTTAATATACATGATAGTTAAAAGACGCATTTTCTTGATGGATGTAAGAGTGTTAACGGATCCTCACATTGATTTATAGTTTAGGAGTCTAACAATTTTATTTCCAGTGCATATGTATATAATTTTGTAGAGAATTACTAAGAATTTTAAGAATATACTTTTTCCGTCAATAAATTATAATTTATAGCTTTCTTTGTATTCTTTTTGAAGTGTTATCACTATCACAAATTCACTTTTACTTTATTCAATGACTAGCTGTCACAAGTATCGATGATTCTCACATTTATAACACTGAATTATCCGGCAAAGGAATCATTATTTAATATGAAAGTTTGTATAATACCCTGCAAGATAATAAATATCAACATTATTGCAATAGAAATGGAGATTCAAGGTATTCTTTTCCATTTTTTCCTATCCGGATCATATACTTTGTAGTATCCAATAACAATCAAGGAAAAATTTTTTATTGTAGCTATATTTATGTTACTCAATGTGAAAACATATTAATATCAAAAGTCCGAAACTATTCGAAAACCAATCAGAAAGAGATTTACAACCGGTGTTGTAGGTCCTACTCATCACAAATACAAGTACAATTTCTGCACAGAGTCACCGCAACAAATCAATTTTTACCTCGAGGGAAACATCAGTTATGTTGAAAATAAAAGCAGAATTACATGCTAAGGGTAGCCACCCTATTTGGAATATTAATAGGGAGTGGTCGAGAACACTTCTTTGCACTCTAAATGAAATTATATTCAACTTTTGCTTGAAAATAAAAAGTTTTAAGAATGTGGCAAAGTTAATTGTTACAAATTACGCATTTTTTGCATAAACGGGCATAAACTGGAGTTATATCTACAAATATTCTAGTTTTTTATAACTTTTCGTTGCGAGTCAATTATTAAAAAAGACACTGTGATTTAATTTTTCACTTGAAGTGTTTTTCAAATATTTGTATCATCATAATTAAGGCATTAAATTCTTACAGATTATAGCTAACATATTGCACTTTAATTTATTCATTAAAGTGAATCATTATTCTTCTTTTTGTTCTCGTAATTTGTCGTGGGTTGTAAATCTACTGATTTTTTGCCACACTACTTCATTTTCACTTCTAGTTCTTCATTTCCATACGGACTATATATACATTCTCGATGGTTTTCTCCTCCTTATTTAATTGTCCTGTTGAGAGTTTTATTTTTTAAACTCATGTTCATACCAAGAATTTTTACCTTTGAAATTTAAAGATTATTTTCCACTTTTCTTTTGTTATTGTGCTGCTTTTATTGCATAATTCTTAACTGCTCCCATAATCGACATAAAGGTATTCACTTTTATTTTCTGTCGAATTTTTGCTCGAATCAGTCCACGGACTTGATTTTTCTTTAATATACCGTCTGCTATTCGCCCTTTCTCAGATTTTCCAAAGTTTACTTTTAAATAATTGAAGTACTTGACCGTCTTCTCTTCTTGTATATAGATTTAAAGCTTCACAAATAGACACAAACCAATCCACTATCATCACAACTTCTTCTGTATTTAATCTCATCGTAACATCGTCGTTTTCCAATTGTTGAAAAAAATTTTCTAGAGTTAGTGATATATACCAAGAAGAGACAAGAAAACTTTGTATAGAGATCGAAATTATAGTGAGACAATTTTCTTAATTTGAGACGACATTGTTATGAATATCAGATCATTGACAAATTGATAGCAGAAAAATTGATTAACAAATAAGATAGTGGTGAAAAAGTCTGGTGCATTATAAAGTTTATCCTATTCACATCATTTATTGCCTATTTTAATATTTCTACATGCTACTTACCTTGGCTATCAATACACTTATCCCAACATTCTTTCCATAACATGAATCGTTTTTGGAAGGCTTTTACGGCATAACTTTCATTTGCTATTTTCGGCCTTCTAATTGCCTTAAAAGGTTTCAAAATATTTAACATATTTATTGTTTTGAAGGACAACCAGAAGTCGCATCATACTACATTTGGTGAGGAAGGCGGACATAAACAGATACAGATTTGTGATACAGTGCGTTTTCATAATGCAGATGAAAGCTGTTGACTTTTTTTCGGGTATATTTCATCACAAATCGTTGGCCAACGATACAGTTGCGTAAATAAATAATGGTAATTATCTAGATTAGGTTAGACCCCTCCGATTTCGTTAAAATTTTAGTATGTTATGAAAAATTTGATATTTATATGAAGGGCGCGGAAATCATCCCTTCACATAGTTTTTCAACTTTGAAGTACCAGAAAAAGAAAACTAATTTATACATCATAGTTTAGCTTCAGTTTTCCAAAGTTTTTTTCTCGAAAACACATTTTTCTGAATGACACTTTATTTCAAATCCGCCTCTAACACAAGTGCGATTGTAAATTTAGAAAAAACTAAAAAATTTTATTTTTAATATTGAATGAGTATGCACACAAATATTCCAAATTATTTTAGAGAAAACACATTATATTGAGCGGTGTTTCACGGAATGTTGTTTGTTACCGATGTTAAGATATGAGTATCGTTAGAAGGATTTATATTATTCCAAGTTTAATGTCCACCTTTTGAACTACGGATTGAATGATCTGATATGTATACTCACAATCAGCAAAATATGTGGACTCTAAAGTGAATTTTCGAATATCCAGTTTCAAATTGAATTTACGTACACTCAAAGGGATTTAACCTGAAAGTGGCTCTAGCAACCGCGTCTGACTGTAATGGAGTCTACAAAAACATATTTGTTTTTTACGCTCAAATAGAGGAACAAAATTGAAAAGGAAAGTGTAATAAGATCAAGTCCGGCCACTTCAGCCTCTCTTGTTGTTTTTATATTTGTGCTGGACGGAATCATGCATGCTGTTATCCGTTTATATCTCAACCGTTATTTACTGCTTTATATTTCCGAGGAAAATTCAAAATAAAAACCATAGGGTCGGTTATTATTCCGATGGGATGCGAGCAAGTTGCGGAGTTATTTATCTTCTTAATGCAGTCGAATGAAGGACTCCGACCATTACCAAATTTTATGGATGACTATTTATTTTCAAGACATAATTTTTAGCGTTTTCATTTTCCTATAATTGCCCAATTCTAGAATACAGAACATGGGGAATTAGAATTTTCAAAAATTTTAATTAATATCTCAAGTTGCAAAGAAATTATTTTTAAATGTTTACAAAATGTGAACACTGGTCTATATGAAAAAATAAACGAAAGTATTTTAAATGATTTTTACGTATTTTCGTATGCTGATTTTATAAATAAATCCATTTTTTATATCGTGTGAGGTTTTCCCTCATAATGTTATTGTATACAATATTTAAAGGTGTAAACAAGCGTAAACAATGAATAAGATCATGTTTAAACAGCCCGACTAGAATTTTTTCCTCATTTTCTTGAAACATCATAATGACCTTACTAGGTTAGGACAAGGTTAACCTTACTGAGTCAAACCTGATCCTAATAAAAATAAATTAATTTTCCATGAGGTTTACCAGATCAAGTCCAAATAAGAAACCTCTCAGAAAAATTCAACAGTACTCTGAATTCACTTTTAGAAATTGCTCATTCATTTGGCTATTAAATAGGATATCAAACTAAAGCGTAAACTACTCCAAGAGACGCAGTTCGTCAATAATACAAAGCAAGTTGATGTCAATCTAAACCAGATCTAAATATTTGCGTTAATGGAAATTTCTGGGTATAGTTAACATCATAATATACAATATCGCTTCTGTTGTTTCATCGGCATATAAGTTAAACCTGATCAAGACCTTATTACTGATCCACGTAACGTCCTCATCAGGTCCTTGTCAGATTATCTTGACCTTACTAGGCTGCAGAATTACCCGATAAGTTCTTATCAAGTCCTCACAAATAATTCTAGTCGGGAGGTTAAAGTATACCAGTACTTCACATGAAATGTAGAACCTTGTTCGGTATAAATCCTCTATCATTAAATTAACACAAAGCATGGGCTTCTCACAAGGTGTAAATCATATGGGGAGAATCTTCGTTTATGAATTGAGATTGAGAAAACTCCGTTTCTTTTTGGAATGCCTATGATATAACATGAATAGAAAAATCATCCTCTGCTATTCAGCTGTTCAGTAAAATTTAAACAATCTTTCAACCTATCCTTGACGCAACTATTCGTTCAATCCCATAGTTCTGAAATTTCACTGCCACCTTCTAGTTTAGATGATATTCCATAGAGGAAGAGAATAATACATGATCCCTCGAGGAAGAATTTAGTTAAGTTCTTTCATTTGATGTGGGTTCTCGTCGTTTTTCTCAGAATAAGCTCAACAACCAAGTAAGTTTTTCAAAATAAGCAGCCGAATTTATGGGTAGACAAAAACCTTCCATCAATTGGTACCTCATTTTTGTGGTATAGGCTCGTGATTTATTTTGGAATTGAATATGAATAAATCTACTCATCGATAGGTTTCTTCTCTCATGTGTAACGCGACCGTGGCCCAGTTTATATATTGACTAATATTTCGATTTTTGTTAGATTTACAAAAATCTATGGAATAAAAGTTCTTCAGATTGCCTATCTGGGATTAGATTACTACACGGCGTATATATTTTTAGATCGTCATAATCTATTAGATTGAAGTACAACTATAGTTTGGAGGATTGAGAAACTTTTTGAAGAAATCGGTTCATTGAAAAATCACCCTTAACCTTGCCTGCTAATGTTTTGTAGAATATCCTTGTATGCCCATTACAACATGATAATTGTATCAACTTCTAAGAATGATAAAATCATAGGACAGTAAAAAGTACCCCAATCCTTTACCAATGCTTGACCACGAGCCCCTATCAATTGAAACTATCCTAACAAGGAAATCTCCAATAAAATAATAATAACACTAATGTTTGTTGCAGTTATTTTATATCAACCATCTAATAATATTTAATTGATAATATTAAATCTTATAGGAAAATCACCATGTTCTTAGTAAGAATTATTGATATATAAACAGTGACAGAAGACTTGATTTATATCCTTAATATCCTGATTCGAAATTTAATTTTCGTCTTAAAGATTTTTAAAATTAAAAAGATCGTAATATAAATGACAGTGTTATGACGTGCCGAGTTTTTGACTTTCATTATTAAAAAATATTATTTCTGGATCTGCATTTGAATATGCTGGAGTCGCTAACTGTGACTTATATGAAAAATTAAATTATCACTATATTCTTTATGAATTTTTTGATTAAAAGTGTAGTAAATATTTTAAAAGGCCGTTCTTATTAAACTTTAATATTAGAATTATTTTTTGAGTATCAATAAAATAAAAATGTGAACCATGATAGTTTAACGGGGACTTCGAAAATTGATTGTTATTCGCTTTTGGCTCTCTCGCAGGTTAATAGAAAATAATGGAATACTTGAACCTATAAAATTAAGAAACAATTATTTCCTGAACCACTAAATCTATATAATACCAGGAAAAAAATATTATCTTATTTAAAATTTCCTTCATAAAGAATTTTTTTACGTAAAATCGAAATAGACGTTGCCTGACGAATGCGCTAGGTCATTTTGATTAATGCGATACCAAGAACAATATCAATGATCGGGCAATATTTTTCTATTTTTCGAACGTGGATCCACTTTTGATAATAATTTCGGTTGGGTCATATTTTATTACCCACCCTACATTGACATCTGGTTGTTTTCCCTTATTCAAGATTCCTATATCTACAGTTAAATAAATAATAAAAAGGAATGGAAACTTGGTGTTAAGACAAACATGTACTATATTTATTGCGATCTACGATATAATTTGTAAGGGCCATATTCAATTTTCAAAGATCCCGAAAGATATATGAACTTGGCTGACTCTATAAATTAAACAAAATCTTTATATAAGGGCAGTAAGACGGTAAGACATGAATTCAGAAGAGTTGGCAAATTTTCTAGTGATTTACTCGAGTTACAACCCCACAAAGAGTTATTTTATGACGAAATTTTTGCGAAGTGAACTAATTGCGATCATATTAAATGATAAAAAGTAGTTGGGAGTGGTTTCCAACTCTGCGGCGAAGTTAACTCTACCTGTCGAGACAATGATCTAAATAACCTGAAGGCAATTTAATAAGGAAGCAGATACTTGACTCATACTCCAGAATATTAGGGGTTCTTGTGAAACTGTTGTATAATTAACGAACCCCACAAACGTATATTTCTTTCCATCAACTCTTGGAGATATTCAATATTCTATATTCAAACAAAAAATATGAACTCACACTAAAAATGTGATCAATTCAAAACAGGCACAATTAATAGCACTATAAAAACAAGAGAATACGTTATTCTTGAATTATTTTAATTGTATATTGATATGAATTGATCATGTTTGAGCAATGTTTATCCAGCAGACCTTGGAGTACCTTGAGGACTTACTGAAATCTACTAATTTGGAAGCTGACGTGTAAAAAAATATGTATGTAATGATTAACGAAAATATGGATGGACCAAAACTATTTCTAGCACAAAAACGAATTCTACGAGCAAAACAAAGGAACAGCTATAGGCAATTACAACAAATTAGTCACTTTCGTATTTTCCCAGGGTATGGTACAGGTATGTGGATGATATTTTCGCTATATTCAATACAAAAACGGCAAACGCAAATTTCATTTTGGAAAATAAAGGACAGCTACCATTTTTAGATGCTTTAGTAATTAAGTCTAGTAATAGACTAGAATTTGACAAATTTAGGAAAAACACCGTTACGTGTAGGTACATCCCGGCACATTCTTTTCATTGTATCCAGTCTCCATTTTTCTGATATATCGTTTAATTCACTTTCCACTTAGATATCAAGGTATAATAAGGAAAGGACTTTTATTGAGGATGCAGCTGTACTCAACAGTTATAATTGTAAATAATTAATCAACCGTCATAAGTTTAAGAAACATATGTGCGAAACCACCTTCTTCTAAAAAAAATTGAAAAACAAGAAAAATTAATTTCCTCTGATACCTTTCAATTCTGTTTATACAAAGGGATTGGTTTTTAATGGAGTGTGGTTTTAAATTGATTTATAAATTCAATTATACGTTAAAACCTGTGTTGGGTAATCTTAAGGTTAAAACACCAAATTTGGAAAAGAGTGGTATAGTATGTAAAAATTAGCTGTAATAATTGCTAGGATCGAAAATTCGAGTATTGCCGATTAAAGGGCCTATTCCTTACAGCCCACTCTCTAGTTTGCTAGTTTTTAGATAAGTCAAGTCAAGTTAATAGATTTTAGTTCACCTTCAGTCTCTGAAGATGATTTCTTGGTTATCGAAACTCACGCCAGAAAGTGTAATTGTGAGTGTTGGTTAAGTTGTAGTATAAATAGTGTGTTCAGTATGAATATCACCAACGGTTCCAAAAATTAGTTAATATAAAACAATCTAAATCAATATAGTAATAAAACTAAAAATGAAATATCGTGAAGTTTTGTAATTACGCTTTTGCCTCGATTAAATACCTATCCGATGCTTTAAAATACAGCGTAAGATTATGCCTTGAATATAAATATAATGATTCCCGAGAATGGAGTAGCATTATCAATGTTTAATGAAGAAAGTGTGGTAAGGGTTTTTATCAGGTAATGATAATACATTTTATGATAACTACAATCGAACAAAAGTTTTATTAAACAGAAATCACAACCTATATGAAATTAGTTTGATAGCAATTGTACATGTTTGAGTTTCACTGATAGACCTACTGATGTCAACGTTTCTTTATCTGACAGCCCTGAATTCTGAATACAATCATCGGATGTTTTGAAGAATCCTACTTAATCGTCAGTTAGTTCGTGAAAAATTCTTCATATTTCACCCAACGGGCCATGAACCGATCATAAATTTTAAATGACACATCTGAGAAAGAAGCTTTAGAACACGAGGTACGAGATAAGAACGTGGACAAACAGAAAAAAATAAACATTGCAAATAGTGCAGCTGAGTCTATATAAAACGATGTAATCCCCAAATAAACGACCAAAGTTATGAAAAATTGACATTAAAACTATCAGGAAACAAACTACAGATAAGATGTGCAAAGAAAACTGTAGTGGATTATTTTGATCCAATTGAAGGAAAGAAAAACACTTTTATTTATATATATTATATGTTTCTATCACAATATTATTCCAAAATGTATGATTTTGAAAATGCGTGAAAAGAAACATTAACATTGAATGAAATAAAAATAACTTATCAACCTACGAGTCAAAGAAAATATTATTACAAATGTCATTTAGCTCATCAATAAAATCATCTTGACAAAAACATCAATTTTTTTTATTATAAGAGAGAATTCGCCTAATCTCCTGTATAATGTTCACTAACAAATCATTGGAAATGTGTGACACGACTTTTGGTGTAACTTCATTCTCGTTTTCGAAAATAAATGTCTTGGACGCTAAGCATTTATTGCCCGATCGTAGCCATTAACGATAATGGTTCCTCAGAGAATTTACCTACCCACAAATAATCTGGTTTCAGTACTGGATTCTTCCAATGGTAAAAAGCAAGCTGAACATATATTTCAGACCCGCGGACTCAGAGAAGTTTTAATAATTTCGATATTAAACGAATGTTATTTGAATCCGCTGTGTTTTTAATATCGCAAATTGGCCAATTAAGATTTTGTGATTGTGGGTACTCAAGATAATTAAACGTTTATAAAAACAGACTCAAGTGGAAAATTATGTATTTTATTGGAAAGTATTGGATGTGAAAATAAGTGAAATTTTTTCATAATGATAAAATATTGAAAATAGATTTTTGAAAACCTTTCGTAATCCTTCAGAAACTAAATATCTAGTTCTCTTTTTTTATGTTTGGAATTCATTCTTTTCCTCATATCAGGATCATCCTCTCTGTTTCCTATTCATGGTCTCCATTTTATTATTATATTATTATACTAACAGTGGAAAAACTACTTTGTAATTCTCTATGGCAGTCACTCTGAGACCAATCATAAAAAATGGAACACTGAATGTACAAAAATATGCTTAATAGTAAAATATTGTAAAGAAGTGCCAAGAGAAGGAAGTAGAGATAAATATGTTCAGTAACCTTCATAATTATGTGGTTATGAAAATTGAACAACAAGGAATCTCCGTATTCTTAGAGATTCGAATATTCCAACATTCAAAACAAACCAGTGATATAAAATTTGATGTTTATCATTTGCTTAATCAATAGTGACTCAATAAATCGGACTCACCCAAATGTATGAAAAATTATTTGTTCGATGAATATTGAAAGGATTTATAATAAATACTTGTTTAGAATATTACGTTTTTCTACATTTTTTTTCAAAATGCCAACCAATTTCTTCCATTTCGGATAAAAACATTTTAATAAACTATCAATTATATTTAACTAAAAAAAGGACAAATTGAAACGAGTGGTCCTGAATACTGAATCCTGAATTTTTAAATAGATGGATCACTACTCTGGATAGTTTTTATTTAACCCAACCGAATTAAAACACATCTAATTGGTAAAAGTTTCTATAAACCAGACGACTGCTATTTACGAACTGAAAATAGGAACAAGAGATAAACAATTTCCATCAAAAATATTTTAATTTTTTCTCAAAATATCCACCTACAAGAAGTATATACCTTCCAATAAAAATTGTCCATTTATGAAACAGCTTAACTATGCTTTTTGAAGGACTCATGCTTTTTCTGTTCACACAGTACATCTTTATTAGGGGATCGATTATACTAATCGAATTACGAGTTAATGAGTTCATAATCTGATAATGAACGCAGCCAATGCTGAGCAAACAGGTTGTATATAATACAGTCCATGAGACTATTTTAAAGCGAATTGTGAGCAGAATGTAGTTTTTTCTTTTCTTTTGTATTCCACAACACTACGTATTGCTGACCGATATTGAGATGTTTGTTACAAATTAATATTGCAACGAAATAATTTTGCAAATTCGATTGCGTGATCGATCTTTATACCAGTACATCGAAAAGAAAATTTGGAACGTGGTTTTCACTAGCTAACTAGTGGGAGTGTGACAAAATATTTGACCAACCTAGTTTGGCACTCGACCTTGAAATTTGCAGATACATTGTAAAAATCTGTCTATCAACACCAGGATCTCATTTGTTGCTACTGTTGCTTACTTTTAAAATCGTTAGTAGTGAATTCTTTCATTATCAAGTTGGAAAGTATTAGTGGAATGTGATCTGATCCGAAATTTACGTCTGAAATTTTCACAAAAAATGAAACAGTATAGGGAAAATTAAGACAAATTTATGAACAGATGAAACTAATATTCACACTCACAATAAGATGGAAAATGTATGGATATTGAAACTAACTAGTATGATTATTTATTTATTTATTTCAACGTTTATTTGAGATCTATATATTTCATGGACATTTAACTTAATCTGACTATCATGTAATGTAAACTTGTATCGATTAACGAAAAACCTACTCCAAAAATGTGTTCTTGTGTAGGACAATGCGCTTTATCTTATTGAAAAAATATCTACAAAAAGTATTCAGTTCAGATATATTTACTAGAACCGAAAATTTATGCTGTTATAAAAATGTGAGACTGAAATACAAGTATTCCTGCATCGATGAACATTTTATAACGTACGTATCAGATGTACGATTTTTGGGGAGTTATGAAACACTTTGGTTAGGAAAATATGTCGAATTTAAGTTAAAAATGTGCTGAAAAATTATTCGCGAAAATGTAGAAATGTAAAAAAATATAGAAATCAATAATCAAGAAAATAACCACTTATATCTTGAACTGAATAAATATGAATAGATCTGGTATGTTTACTTATCAATAATAAAGATTTGAAAAATGTCTTTTCAAAGTTTTTGTGATATGCATCTAAGTACTTATTACTATTAACTATTCCCTATGGCACGAGTGGAAACTCGCCCGCAAACAGTTAGTAACTCGCTTAACGTAATCAACCCTTAGGTATAGGGACGTCCGGGGTTGTGCTTACAAATAACCTTAATGCGATGTTAAATTATCGTGACGATAAGAATATATTCTTAAGTTATACCAAGTCGATAGTCACAAAAGGTGGATACCTCGATAATTTCCATAAATATAGCATTTTTTGGACGAGATAAAATTTTCAACATCTTGCCAGAGACCGCTATTTCTCGTTTTTGAAATTTATAAAACTTTCAACAATATCAAAGCGATTAAAGTAACATATATTGATTGCAATATGAGAAAAACGTCAACGTAGCTTTAAAGAAAATTGTCGAAAACGATATTTTTTATAAATCACTAACCAACGTATTGTTAGGGAAATAAAAATCGCATGTTGTGCGTTTTTGTTCTTCATCTTTTTTTATTGAATATGAAAGTTTTAAATCGCTAATTTCTTAGGATATCTATCAAGAAATAATAATAATCAAATACATTGATTTATCAACAATTTATACAAGGTGTCCAAAAAGAGTATCGGGTTTTTGTTTTCGCGCCACATTCGAAACGGAACGACGAAAGGGAGCGGAGAGGGGTTCGTGGCGTTCGCCATTTTGTGGAGTTTAAGTCACGATGGAACAGTACTCGGGGACGCATCGCGCATATTGCGTACGAGCGTATTATCGTAACGGTGATTCAATAGTGACTACTCAACGTCTGCTCACGTGCCAAATGGTACGATATCATTAGGAAATGGATCAGGATGTTCGAGAATACAAGTGCGACAGTTAAAATTCAAAACTCTGGACGTATTATATATAACTCTTCATATTTTATTATTAAAAGCTGCGGTAATTCATAAAGGAACTGTGATTTAAATAAGAGCTTATAGTATTCACTTCGCCCTTATACTGGTGGGTCAGTCCTTTAAAAATCTTCCAACGATAAGGTAGTTTGGTTAAAAGTACAAATTGAAGGAAAAGCGTGTTTAATGAAATATCACATTCCATACGAAATATTTGTTTCAAAATGTATAAACTGCCATAGTGTGAGTCTACAACGCCCAGGTGTGCGTTCTACCTTTAGCTTTTTCCTACAATGCTCACAACCTTTCTACGTTAGTAAAATGGGAATTTCATCTTATCTCAACAGTTCAGCAAACATATTTAGTAGAAAAAAGAAATAAACTAAAAATAGTCATTCAACAATTGGGATTGATAAACTCAAAATGTGGTAAAAATTGATTATAACATTACTAAAAACAAGGACGTTTATCCCTTTACTGTAAAATGGTAGGAAATGGAATCAAAGACATGGAATTTTATCAGTCATAAATATAATTCGAACAAGTGGAAGTTACAATCAATGTTTTATCGAATTTAACATGTCTGATAAATCAAATCCATTAACATAATATATTTTCAAAATATATGATTTGATTATTCAAATTACATGGATATTTGTTTTGTCCAAAATTTGTTTAAGACGAAAGATCCCTTAATATTTATTCAACATATTTTTACATAAATGGTGGTCATCTGAATTAATTACTTTTAAATGTGAAGGGGCTAGACATAAATTTTGTACTACATAAGTATTGATACGTTTACAAATATTTATTTAATCTATTTACAAATAAATTCCCTATATAGGGTAGTTATCTAAAAAGATGGTGGGATCTATTTGAAATTAAGACCACAGACATTGTGAAATTGGAAAAGCTGTTATATTTCTAAGAAAGTTTCAGTTTCATTGCAATACAAATGAAATTGGAAAAGCTGTTATATTTCTAAGAAAGTTTCAGCTTCATTGCAATACAAATGAAATTATCTTTACTTATTATTGTGACATGTTACATACCTGATGAATACAATAAAATTATACATTCATAAGTAATATATACTAATCGAAAACTTAAATTCCATAAACATGGTGTTGAACCTTTGAAATTCACATATCCATTACAAAGTTACTAGTGTATTATAATTTAACGTCTTGAATATGATTAGATTTTTTTAAATCATTGGATTGAAACTTTCGGCAGTCATAAGAGAACTTAAAAACTCTTCTTAATCAACTTTTTGAATACAAATGATATGTAATAATAAAGATTGTCATTCAATATTTCAAAGCATCGATTTTGGATGCTTTTCAGGTGTCACTTTTGGAGTCAACCGAAAACAATCTCTACCATAAGGAAAAACCCTAGATGAATTGTCCAAAAATTAATCCATTTTTATATCATGTTTATCTTACATGAAACTTTTTAACGGTTGATACCAAAGAATTAAAAACAGATACATTCATTCTATTTACCTATCTAGTCAACTTCAAATGAACTTTACTTACCTCTTAGTAAGTGAGCCATTTCAAGTTGAGAAGACTTAACTGCTCGTCCTTACATGAATGAATTTCGTATGAACTCACGATAGAAAGTGACAGGACTGAAACTATCGTAGTAATTCAAGTCAAATCTTGGTATTGAAATATATTGAATGTATAGAATAACTCGCGTTCAAAAGAGTTGACCCCAAAGCAACTCTAGAATGATTTGATGGATTCATTAGAGAAATTTGTGGTATTAAATGACACATTGAAAAAGTTGTGTCGTGAGTTCAAAAGTGGCAGGCATTCGTGTACATTCGAACATGCAGTTGGAGCACCCACATTAGCTAGTTAAGAAAATATGATCTTGGCATCAAAATAACACATCCAATCTTAAATCCATCACTTCAACGGCCGTAAAAGCTCAGGTCGACTTCTAATTACATATTTTTCTAAAAATTGTAATAACTAAATCATGCGATTATTGAGGTGACTAAAACTGATAAGAATGTGAAGCTACCGGAACTTATAATTACAGAATTGATAAGAGTAGTACTTTGACCTAAACTTATATCAACGTAGTAATATATCAAATGTATCACATCAAGTGAATAGTTGACGTGCGATAGTGACCACATTGAATATAAAAATTAGATGATATAAAATCGACAATTCGCACTTAAATAATATAAGTGATTTTTAATTTTCTTATACTTTCATACATATTCTTACATTCTACTTAATAATTTCAGTACCTGATGATGCATACGTAGGTATTGGAAAGCTCAGAATATATATTTAGTGTTGCCACAATCCCACAACTAAAACGTTTATTCTTCTCTACTATACTTTTGCGGAACATTCCTGCATTGGTATGTACACAGATTCTTCAGTTCTTGGTTAGTTCTTCTTCTCCAAAGTTTTTATTCCCCCAAACACTCTCTTTTCTCAGTTTCTTCTGCCTTAGTTGAAATCCATTCCACTTTAGTGTGTAACTGTTGGTTGTACTCTTGTTTGATATATCCTAATTTTGGCTGCTCTAGATCTTATTAACTTATCACTTCTTCACAGTTTTTTTCGGGATTCTTAATAGATCAAAAACAATAATCATTTTATTTCTACCTTTGAGTCTGCTTATAATCAATAAACATAACATGTAGGCCCAGATTTCGCTCATAGCTTTTATACATTATCGTCGTAATGGTAACTATCTCAAGCGTTATCACTCTTTTTTTATTGAAACCTCTTTGGTATTACTTTCTAGCAACTCGTTCAGTTTGTTTCTCGCATCTCTAGCCAAAATTTTTTATACTTCATCCAAAATAAATATCTCTCTAAAATTTTTATATATTCTTGAATATTTAACATATTATTCCACTATTCCATCTTGCAGTCATTTGTTCTTCATTTCACATTTTCCATTCTACATATTTTTTTCTTTATATCTTCCATTCTCTCTTGAACTCTTGGTTTTTCAAGGTTTATACCTGTTTTAACATTTGTTTATCAACACTCCTTCGAAGTATTGTGCCCCTCTTGACCTGTTCTATTTTTTAAGGTGTTTCCGGATTTCTGCATTTATTCTTATGGTTTCTGTCCAGTCCATAAATCAATAATGTATATATTTGTATTTTCTTTCACTATCTGTTACCAAACACATACATAACAACATTAGATTTTTTGATTCAAACTTGGATTGTATGAGAGAAAGTTTATTTCTTCATATTTCATGCAACCTTCATACAATGTTAGAATGGAGAATTATTTTGTTTTTAGATTTTGTTAGATTATCGAGATTTGAACTTTCTGGTCTGGAACAAATAGAAAAAAATAGAGTACCAATAAATAAGCTAAAGTTTATTCCTTGTAATTATGATAGATGTTTTTCATAAAATGACTCCAGTTTTTTGATGTAACCATCTTAAATTGGTGATTAAGTAATCATTGCAAAAAGTGTATAAAAGCTGGTTAAATTCAAATTAACAAATCATATTTTTATTCATAATAACATACCTAATAACTCGATGTTGCTTCCGAGTTACCAGAGGTCTCACGCCAATGGCGCAGCACAAATTTGTTACAAACTCTCTATTCTATTTTCAACGAAATTTGAAAATATTTGGTAATTTCTAACCTAACCTAATCTAACTTCTTTTCTTTCAACTACCCTGGTCATTTAATTTAAAAATTAAATGGAACTAGCTTTCAGTTAAGTGTCCAGCAGAAATATTCCCAATTATGTACTGTACTTTTTTCATGTTCACAAAACTGCCTGAACCGCTTCCGTTTTTTGTGGTAATTTCTGGTACGTAATTTTCAATTTCTTGATCAATAACCAAAACACTGCGTATTTAAAAATTCAATGAATTTTGTTAATCTTCATTATTTTTTTCATTTGTAGAGGTTGAAGAAACTTAAATATGGAAATATTCATATTTTGACAGCAGAAGGAAAATAAACGGCGTAAATGGATTGCCACATAAGTAGTATTAATTTTCGAAATTGTGAAAGTACTAAAATTGAAGAAGGCATTTGATAAATAGTTATTCGCTGTATGGCAAATTTATGTTTGAGTCTTATTGGACGAAAAATCGTTCGTGTGTGTGTCAAGAATTGTAATCGCTTCTTTATTCATTACATTATATTTGTGTGTGTTTCTGAGGCTTTTACTGTTACAAGAAATTTTGATCCCGAATTTTGAACGTTATTTAATCAACATCTTAACGCACCAGCAGCTTCGAAAATTTAACTTACAAAATGAAATTATTGTTTGCTTTTGTCTTGAGAAACAAGTCATTGGAAGCATCAAAGATTTTTGAAATACTATATTTTGAATCCTACCATTTGAAATTTGAGATTTCTGTGATTCATGACTCGATACAAACTAACTTCTATTTATAATCATAATTAAAAATCACTTCGTATATCGAACATACCTTGGGGATGACACTGTACAGTTAGATTGGAAATTCCTCCGTTTTCAAATAACATCGTTTTAATTTCGAGAATTTATTGCGAAGAGATGAGAGGTTTTCAAACTTCATTCCAAAATCGATCGTCAAGATATGAGTTCTTTTCGTACATATACGACAAACTTAGGCATATAGAGGGCAGTGGGAAGAAAAAAGAAAATTGTTTTCCGAGATAAGATCTCTTCGAAATTTATAATTGAATTAATCCAATAACTTTGAGGTTGTATTGTATAGATTCTACTAGTATTTGCAGGAAAAATAATTTGTGAATTATTTCTTGAATAGGGAATATCTAGATATTTTGAATTTTCTATGTACTATTTCACGTATATGCAAAAATTGCGAGGTGACTCTAATAGAATACTTCTTCTTCTTCTTCCTGCTGTGTATAGGCATCATTGTCTGTTTTTCTTCACGTCATTGCCTCTGCTCAGTCACCTGGGAGGTTGTTACTCCATCTTTTCCTAGGTCTTCCAAGACTTCTTTGTCCTGCTGGTGATTTGTCCCTTGATATTTTCACAATTCGTTCTTCCGTCATGCGGTCAATGTGCTAATTCCATTGTATCTTTCTATCCAGTACCCAGTCATTGATAGAATACAAATATTCAAAAGTAACGCACAATCTGAATCTCTGGAATAAAAGTTAGCGGGATATTGGGACGACACGGTCTTGAAATTAACATAATAAATAAATCTATGAATTTGATATGGATAGGTTAAACATAATAAGAATTGGGAAAATACTAGAAGCCGACTAAACTACTATCTTTGTGTAATAACGGAGAAAAAGGGACATTGCAAATACCAACCAAATATGTTGAACAGGCAAAACAAGTTAAATTGTGAGGATGCGTTGTGATAGTGAATAGTCTAGTGATTACCCTAAAATTAACAACTGCAACAACAGAATATTACTATAACTTTAAAAAAAATATGAGATGATTTAAATCCGGTATCCATTCCGGAAGGTAATAATTCAATTTTTTTACTATATTTCTACTTCGTTTTAAACTAAATAATTCATCATATTTTTTTTCACGACTCGTATTAGTTATAAAAATTGTAGGAATAGCAATGAAGTTATTATTCTAGTTATCATAAAATTTGGAAAAGTACAGTACATGTACATCGAAAATAATACGCATTTTTTCATCAATTATTTCACATACTGTTTCGTAATAGATTCATATACAGCTTTCAAACATTACTTTTTATTGACACATTTCCTGTACTTCTTGATATCATCGAATTAAAGGCGGAATATTTTAATAGAAAATGTTCAACTTTGTATCTTTGCTTTTGAAATAATGAGCAAGTATAATAAATAAACATATAAAACGCTATGAATTCATTAGTCATTGTAGGAAGTTGAGAAAGATTACGAATTGGTTTAACACATGTATTATATTGGTAGACTAAAAACGTGACAATAAGAATAATATTGCAAAACGATAACTGTCGATTATCATTTTATTTCAATTGTGTTTTCAATCTCGAGACAGAATAGATTATTCCTATGAATGAACTATATCCCTAAGGAGAATGTTACATCCTATTTAGATGAATTAAATTATTTATGAAATTATATGATCTTACATAATAATTAATATTATGCCATATTTAAGAAATATCTTAATTATATTCCAGTATATTATAAGTTACAATTGTTCGTTAGGTAAGTACAGCTGCTCAACAGGCCTAGTTAATCTACGGTTGTATAACTGATTCTCTTTTTAAAACTATACTATGATCTCCGCAACTCTTATATTTGTTAAATCTTGCTTGGTTTTCCCAACATAGTCGTTCTTAGTGTAGGACCATCTTCAATTTTCTGTTTGTTTACTTTTTTTCATCATCATGACTTTCTCTTGATGCTGTTCTTACTATAAATAAGTATTCGGTTTCATTTGTTTTTGTTATCGAGGCCCATGTCTGAAATACTCATGCAGAAAATCTAGATTACTCCACCATTTTTTGTTGAAGTCGAGCAATACAAAGTTTTTCGATTGAATTTTTCTAAAAATGTCTTGTTCGGTGTTATTTGTGCACAGTTTTATAATAAACTTAATAGACGGTAACTATCATTTCAATACTTAAACTTATCCTCTCTATATTACAAATAAGAGGAGGAAAAGTCTTCATTTATATTGATGAAATGTATTAATCTTATCAATTCTGATTTTCATTGTATAATTTAGGTATGTGAATATATTATATGTCAAAGAAAAGTTAACTTTTTGAATGGAAATGAAGCGAGGTACTAGTCCAGCAGTAGGGAAAATCTCTATTACTTGATTGATATGATATAAAATCATGATCATGAATAATTATAATTCCTCGGACTCGTACATATTAATAAATATATATCTATATTGAGAAAACCTGTTCCGCACTTTAATAGGAAGCATTAACAAGAAATACAACTGATAACAATGAAATTATGTTTAAACACACAGATAAAATGGATAGATGTATAGTATTTTTGAATATACGCCCCCTGCATTAGTTGAGATAACTAATTCCAGTATTGAAACAGTTTTTCAAACAAATTAATAAATATTATTATATATATTGGTCGAAGTAGAATGCTTCAGTATGTATATCAGTTTTTTGTGATAAGTGTTAAATATTTTTCTTACAGTTTCTATTGCATTACAGCAGTAATGCATAACCACATAAGTTAGAGTTGTTATGATAACTGTATCTTTTGACTTTCTCAAGACGTTTTTATCTTATAATTATTTAGATAAGCCTCACTTCGCCAATGTAGTTTGGATTTCTTGCTTTCCTATCCTTTCTTTTGTTACCCCTAAATATAAAAATTATTTGGCACTTTATCTTGACTAAAAAATGAAATTAAATCGCGAAAATTTTAGTGCGTTGATTTTCTACGACTTTCGAATGGATTAAACCAATAGCAGTGTGCCGATCAACTCGCTTTGACTTTTGGTGATGAATCGTCATCACGAGTCACCGTGTTTCGCATTTGGCCGCCAAAAAGAGTTGGATGCCGCATAATTTGACAGTCGCTCAACAAAATCTCGAGTCGACTGGTGCAAAAAAATGCTGAAAAAATTTATTTGCTGTGCTTCAAAATGCATCTATAAGATCGTAACACGGGTCGAATCATAGATGAACACGACTCTTAAACAACAAATCCAACAAAAGTTGTTCGCACATGAAACAATTCGAAGCAAATGGTCGCCTGTTTTTTCGGAATAACTGGACATGTCGCCATCGCCATTATTCATCTTTCATACATCACTTCCAACTAAAACGTTTTCAACAGTCAAAACATCGCATTAATGGGTCACCCGCCTTGTTTGGATCCCAATAATTTCTTCCTAGTTCCGCAGATTAATAATAAAATGCGAGGTGAACGTTGTTCTACACCTGAAGCAGTTGATACATTGAAATTACATGTTTTGGAGGTATTTGAATCGAAATGGAAAAAATTATCCAATTATAAATATCTATTTGTCTATCGCGAAACTCAAGTAGCAACCCTTGAACGAGTAAGTAGTGGCATAAAATTGTTCTTTAAGGAGGTGAGATAAATATTACAAAACTAATGATAAACGTATTTCAAAAATGTATTTGAACATTAAACTCAAAGAACTGGCAAATATAAAATATAAAAAATATTGATTTACTTTTATTTTTATTCAGTATTCGGCACTGAACAGTAGATTATAACAATAATTAATTAATTAAATGTTTTCAGTACAAATATTGATGAATATTTCTACGAATTTTGAATATTATACCAATTTATAATAATAAGTTATAATATGTCTATTATTCTCAATTTTGAAGTTGAATTTTCCTATTAATATCTAAAATTTCTGCAGAAGTACAATACAAAACTGAACTAAGAATAAACGTGGAATCTTTCATTAAAATATAACAGAATAAACTTAATGAACTTATATAACATTATTTAGTCTTATCGCAGAGTTATAATTGCTGTTGATAAATGCTAGTACAGGCAATTAGAGTAATTGGAATAATTGGATATTGTGGGAATGGGACTTACCTCCAGTTATACTAAACATTCAATGCTGAAACTAGATGAGGTATAAGTATTTCGAAATTAATTAATTCTAGTATATTCTGGTATCCCGATTGAAACCTACGAAGTTCAATAACAAATCCATGCGAACATTGAGAAAAAAATAATTCATGTTGTATCCGTATTAAACTCTGAATGATGATTAAATAAAAGCTCGTCTGTGAACATTAATGTGGAATGGAAGATAAAATGTAGATTAACATTATAAATAATGTTAATCGATAAATAGAAAAGTCGATGTTGAACAATTATTAAAACTTTTATTATCGCGCAGGACGATAGTGATTTCATTAAAACCAAGAAATAAGCATTTGTTTTCTATTCAAATATCAAATGCCAGAAATTCAATTTTAGTAAATCTATGTTGAATTTTCATTTAAAATACTTTACCAGCGACCAGCTTTTAAGAATTTACGGACGGATAAAAAACAGCAGATGAAACTGGAATATAAGTGTACGGGCCCAGAACCAAATACTCTGAAAACCTGGGCATGGGACAAGCATTTTTCAAGTAGAAATCTTCGAAATCAAACTCGTTTCGGATTGAAACGAGTTTGAAAAAAAAAGGAAATAAAAAAGCTGATAAGCTCGCTAAAGCGGGGACAGACAAGCCCTTCTTCGGACCCGAACTCTTCTGTGGTATCAACATCAGAACAATAAAAAAATCACTAGAAACGGAGGTAGATAGGAACAAAACCAATTATTGGGACAACCTACAGGGGCTGAGTCAAAGATTCTTCTGGGAAACTATAACCAGAGTAGATCAGCAGAATGTATCAACCTAACTACGAAAATTCTAAGAATACTAACAGGAGTTTTATCGGGGCACTGTTGCCTCAACAAATACCTGACGACGCTGGACCTATAGCAGATAATGCGACGTGAAGATTTTGTTGCAAAAAGGACGCAACCTCTATCCACATGTCACTATTATAGTATTTGTTCAGTAGCCGTTTGAAACGAACGTGTTTTTTTCTCGTTCTGAAAACCATGTGCGACGAAAAACAGGAGCAACGCATCAATCTTAAATTTCTCAACCAGACTTACAATTTGTCAGTTTTGGCAACACTGCGAGAACGAGTTCCTAAAAACCGGCTCGATTTGTGGAAGAACAACTCGTGGATTTTGCACCAGGACAATCCACCTGCCCATAAGGCGCTATCTGTGAAGCAGTATTTGGCCAGTAAGCACACTCCAGTTTTCGAACACTCGCCGTACTCACCAGATTTGGCACCGTGCGACTTTTTTTGTTTCTTAAGATAAAATCTGCTTTCAATGAGACCCGATTTGAGTCGATGGAAGTGGCGAAGGAAAAAACGTAAAGCTCCTAAATGACCAAATATAATGATCATCAGAAGAATTCTGAAGTTTAAAAAAGTTGAAGCCCAACTGCTTATTGGCTTTCCTAGTTCTATATTGAATCCTGATCCTATCATATGTTTTATAAATATATTATTCCCTAGACAATAATTGAATAAATTCTTGCATTTAGTGTGATTAGTATATGAAATTGAATGATTTACTTCTATATCTATAGTGATCTATTTCAAGCGTATGAGTCAATAATATTAAATGTATGGAAAGCTAACTGTAAAACAGAAATAGAATAAATACCAACAAAATTGGATTTTGTAAGAAAAGTTCTTGAATCTTTCATTTAAAGAAGAGACAAAATAAAATTCCATACACTTCAATGGGGAACTCCAGTCCTATAAATAGAGCATTTGAAATATGATCTTTATTTCAATTTTAATGTTCGCTCTTTCAGTAATGTGCGCCGATAATAACTTTTATTGACCAGAAAACAGAAACATAATTTATATTTGAGGCTCATTTCAATCTATTGAAATGTACTACTATATATTTGATTCCATTGCGAATCAGAATAAATTAATTAACAGTTCGACTACAACAGCACTATTGTATTAGTAATCCGTACGGTATCGAATCAGTTACCTTTTTCACTGCCGCAATTAGAGGAAGACGAGAACTCCAATGCCCCTTTCAAACGGGCTAAGTACATTGTGATGTAGTCACGTAGAGTGTCCCCGTCTTTTATAAATAATGTACTACCTCCTCTTTGAGGACTGTATATTTATGTGTCGTCCTGGTGCTTCTATTGATTTTTAAAAGTATCCGCAAAATACGAAGGACATTATACAGGACATTGAAGTAGAAAATAGCGCCTACAGGATATACTGTTACAATTCATCTCCTGTAGTTTGAAATTAATATATGGTAAATAATTGCTGATGTTTTATAACAATATCACCATATAACTTATACTATAAATACGGATTCACTTAGGATTAAGGTAGAAAAGTATAGTAAACCCATACAACTACTAATACGTATTCTACTTGTTATTTCGACAAACTTAGGTCAACAGTTAAGTCTTCGAGATCTCATCAAGAAAAATTGCTTACATTGTACGTAAAACTAAAACAGTCAAAATTTCTCGTAAAAGCAAAAAATATCATTACAAAATACTTGAAATATAATTAAAAATATGTAATATACAAATCTACTTCTTATTTCAAAGACAAAATTCTGCAAAATATAATATAATATAATAAAAATCTTTTTAGGAACATTACTTTATGAATATTTACAAGTACATTTTCTAAAAGAGATTAAGGGCTGGAATTTTCTGAAAAACTTCTTTAAACTATGTACTTTTATACTGTATACGTGGTGATATATAATTAAATCTTAGTCACGCAACTTTTTCAATTTAATATTGCGAAGTCATAGTGAAAAAATTCCTAAATTTCCCACTCGGCCGCTTTGAAAATTTCGGGCAGCTTTTGTTAATTTACAAAATAGTTTTAGAATATTTTATTAAATTTTCATAAAGAAGTATTGATTTTTCGCTGCCTTGTAGCGAGTTAACGCAAATAATGATGACCCAATGTATCGAAAATTTTTCGATACATTTCGATTTTGGAAAGATTCCTTAAAATTTAATTGAAAGAAAATTTCATATTCGGATTCAGCGACCTCGAAACACACATAGATCAACTATTATTAGCCATTAGTACGAATCGGTTCACTAATATGCATTTTTGAAGGTGGTTGCCACTCGCCTAAGGTACCCTCTAATTTAAGAAAGCAGGGTCGTTAATATAATTCTTTTTCGAATCAGAACTATCAGTAGAAAGCAACAGCAGCAATTAATGATTACATAAAAAATACCAAAAATATTATATGTTGTTGTTGTCGTTCACAACAAGTATTCTCATCCTATCGCATAGATAGTTGAATTATATTCAAATATTTTTTGTACCAACATATTGGTTGAATAAATAAATTGAAAGGATTATCTTCATTAATGTGCAGGACTCTTGAAAGAGAGAGAGAGAGAGAGAGAGAGAGTGCGAAAATCTTGAAGCTATTTCTATGAACGAGTTCCTGGTCTAAAAACAACCGCCGTTCTCGTATTATGTGACAAAGAGACTTTTCCCAATTCAATTTTAGTCGAAAGAATTCATGAAAAGGAATTGGTAAGGAAATGATTCCAAAAATTTATATAGTGAGTGGGTTAATGCTAGACGTCATTTATTATTTTGAAAAGGGTTTATTGAAAAAATAATTATAACATACATTAATTGCATATTTCGTATTATCATCATTCAGGAATCTAATATTTAAAAAACAATATCTGTTATATAATGTAAACATGAAATCAGTTATCATGTTAGTCTTTGATTTTAACAGGAATTTTTTGGAACATCATTTAAGGAAGAAAAGATTTTATAACAATGTTATCATCAAAAACAAGTTGAAACTAAATACAATACGAAAAAGAATTGAAAAGAAATAGATAATAAAAGTTGAGAAAGATGAAATATTGTCAGTCTCAAAGTTTAAATGGAAAACCTAAGCCCACAAAAATAGACTGAAATACTATATCTTTGTAGCAAAAAAATAGCAATTATAAATCCCTCCTACAAAAAAATCGTTTGTGTCCGATTGTATAGTTATATATAATAAAAAATTACAATTTGTTCATTGTCTAATCATTATTTATCAACAACTTACTCATGTTTAAGAAACATATGTTTATAGTATAAGTCGCAATAAATCATTAATTACCGTTTAATTGAACTGTTATTAATACAATAAAATTGTGAAGAAATGAATGTCAAAATCCATGCGAGACGTATACAATTGAAAAGTATCATCAGGAAACATAATACTGTTTGATGATATGTTTGTAAACAAATACACGTGACGTTGAGTTGATAAGTTCGAATAATAGAATAAAAAAAGTACTCACCCCCTTAATTTTGACGAAAGTTTGTCTTCTCGGGCACCAAAACACAGTCTGCTAACAAAAACACTTAACGAAAACAATTAAATTACACAGTATTAGAAAAAATGTAGAAGAACTTGTCAAATGTCAATACGTATAAAATTGTAGTTACTGAACATAAACGAATATGAAACGGCTATTAACAATGCGTAAAGTCATAACGATAAAAAGTTCGGTGTTTGTTTCGATACAAGCGAGATGCAGTCGTTCCTGCCTCTGTTAGCTTTCGACTCCGAATGAGTTCGAGCGCGAATACGGGGTAACTTGCGAGAACTTGCGAGTCAAGTACAGTGAGCTTTCGGACGAATTTTCGCACGCTGGGACATCCTACCTCGCGCAAGCCAGTATTAGGGGACGGCCTAGGAGGAGGTGGCAAAATTCTGGAAAATAGAAGAGGTGGTTACTGTTGGATATTTCGTTTTCAAGTGTACAGTAACATTGAACATAAGTTTTGATACTTTCTCGCATACATCTAAACATTACTCCATCATGGAAGTAACATATTTGTATACTTTAGAAAGCGCAATTTGCACCTGAAAGCCTATAAAGATCTGAAGATTCTGCTTTGAGCATTGTCTGTGTTTGCTGATGTTTTTTTAATGTGATGTGATATTCTTTTTCTGGAAATTTTAGAAATAAGAAAATGTGTACGAAACAGGAATGAGTGGAACATTTAAATGGTTTTCGTATGTGATATAATTTTTAACGAATGATATAAAAGAAGAGGAGGCACTGGAAGTTATCTTGAGTATACTTATTCATGCTTACTTTATATCGAGCTTCTATTGTTGTTAGAAGAATACCAAAAATGTAAAGTAGGGGAACATTAAGAATCCCGTTTCTTTTGTAACATATTCCATTTTCATCAGGACAAAATTAGTTAAACAAAAAAAGCGTCGAAATGTCACAAATCTTTTCTATAAAAAGCACGTTACATTAAAATTTATTTCTTAGTTATAAAACTTTTTCATATGTTTTTGCATGATGCATAATTGTCTTCTATTTGGTCTTTTTTAAATATAAATAATATTTTTAATATACAATACCCTAGATCAAGTTGCGTTCTTCATCAAAATATGAACTAACAATATAATATTGAACAATAGATCACCTACCGTATGAAAAACAAATTATTTCTTAATTTAAAATATAATTTATAATATATTAATAAAATACATTTTTAAATAAATAATAGGTTTTCAAGTTATAATTTTATTTCATAAAACATTATATTGAAAAAAGTTTTGATATGAAATAAATATGATGTAACAGGAATTGAAAATATACCCCCAGCTCGTCCTAAGCGAGAACACGAAAATTAAAGAATTTTCAGTTTCTTGCATTAATGAAATTTTAGAAAAAAGTTAACACTCAATTATAGTCACCAATCAATGAATTAAGAAACATCCTGTTTATATACAATATTTCCATCAACGACAATTTGAATATTGATTATTTATACAAGCATTAATACTATTCAAAACCACCAAAATTCTTAATTAATTATTAATAGAAGAGACGCAAAGTCAAGAACATTAAGATGCATTAAAATATCAAAAGGTCTAAAAAATAAGAAATTTATACATAAATATACATATGATCGAAAACGTTTCGGCGGCCAGGATTATAAATATTAAGGCGAGGTTCACGGATTGAATCACGTTGGAATTTTGAAAATTTCTATTCCCCCTTTTAAAGCATTATCAAAAGAGAGGTGGGGGAAGGGAGGTTATTTGTTCATTAATAAGAAGAAACACCCGGTATACATATACAGGGTGATTGATTAGTATGATAAAGGTCAGTGCCTCCTTTGTCCTTTGAGATATAAATTTGAAAATTTCAGGAATCATAGTCATCATCAGACATCACATTTTAAAAGAAAAGTCACATTTTTTTACAGACGTATTTGAAAAGTTATAACCAATTAGAATATCTTTAATTCTTAGACCTTTCGACAAATTAATGCATCTGAATGTTCTTGATTTTAGGTCTCTTCGTAGGGTCTTTTTTAATTTTTTTGTTTCATCGTTTAATAATTTCATAAATTTATTATTATAATCCGATAGTATATAAAAGATTACTACTGTTCATCTCTGAAATAACTTCAAAGGAGAAAACAAATACTTCCCTAAAAAAATTTATATAAACTTAATTTTAGTTTTAGAACATGATAATATAAAAAAAAGTCATCTACAATCCAGCATAAATATTACTGGCAATATATGAGTGAGTACAATTCAGGTTATACATCATAGTTGATTTGTGAATTGAAGTTTTCGGAGTATCAACTCAGCTAATGGGTTTCCACGGGCCAAGGTTTCGAAGAATAAAGATTCTGTCGATCTTAAATAAGACAATTGAAATTAGAACGTTGATTATTAACAGTAAGTTATTGTCGGAAAATATATGGAGACGATTACATAACTATAAAATAATATTATTGTAGGGGCTGAAAGAACAGTTACCAAATAATTGGCCTCATGGTGTTTGATTACAATTTTTAATTATCAGCAGACATGCTTAGACATCCTATTATTACAATAATTCTCATATAATAATATTATATCTCATTTCATAGTTTTTTCAGCATTCTTGTTTTATTTTTATATTTTTATATGCTGTACAAATCATTAACTGTGATAGTCATCTAGTTTAAGATAAAAAAGTATATTTTCACTTTTGAAACTTAATTCGGGTAAAACCTATAAAATCATCCAATAGATTGGGAAATTGTATCTAGAAATATTAGAAATGAGTGATTTATCTGCTACTTCTTCAATTGCAGATTAATTGTTCAAATTTCAATTCAATCTTACCGCGGACAAAGATAACCCAACAGTAGGGATATAATGCAATCCTTTTGGAAGGGCTTTCAACATTATATTGGGTGCCTTTCTTTTGCGATGTGGTCCATTAATCGTAGCTCAAGTCATACATTTCTTAAACCAGTACTCCACATCTTCGGAGCTATTCATCCAATAACAACTCTCACGAATTTGCTGAAGGGCTTTTTACACTCCCAGATGACCATCCGATAGATTGTCGTGTAACTTTTCCAGAACCTCGAATACTTTCGTTCTCGGAATGACGATATCAAAATGATACTCTGGGCGACGTTCAATCGATCTAGCGATCTAGCTGTTAGGATTCTTGAACTGCATCAACCACTTGGATGCTGCATAATCAGCCGCGATTCAGGATTCTGGCAAAAATTTCTTACCCACTTTACTATCGTCAAAAGTTCTCTTCTCATGACGCTGTAATTTGGTTCCTTGGATGTGTGAGAATACTCCTCCAATATCTACGCTGATAACATCAGTGTCAACAATGATTTCCTCCTCTATTAATGGATATCCTAATATCGGCGCCATGGTTAATTGTATGGATTGAAAAATGCCGATAAATAGGCATTATCCCAGTGGAAAGCTCTTGTTCCTTCTGTTAGTCGAGTTAGTGACTTGGTACATTTCCTTAAAATCTTGGATAATAGTGCAAAGTCCAATAAAACTCCTGCGCGCTGCTTGTAGCATGCCGCCTCATTCGTTTTTAATCTTAGAATTTCTTTGCTATTATTTCATAAATCTCACGCTGCCGCGAGCAGCGCGCAGCTATTACTATATATGCGCTGCTCTCCTCCGCCGCTGCTCCCCCTACTCTTCGACTATTTCGCGGCGCGCGAAGAAAAACGGTCATCTTTGACGTCGGATTTGAAACAGTTTTTCTTTTTTTTTCGAAAAATCAGAATATACATTGTGTAGCTGAGGTCGCATTCTTTCGAAATCCGTTTTCAAAATTGAATTTAAACGATCCGTGTGTCACTAGGAGACTCGGGAAAATTTCGCGTTAATTTGTTTAAACAACCGTTACGGCAAAACTAATAATCGCACAGTTACAGGGTTTTGCATGCATAAAGCGCATATGTTCTTCTATCATTCTGCGAAGTTTCGGCTCTCCACGTCAAAAATTGACGGAGATATGAATTTTTTAAAAAAAGAGAGAATTTTACAGTTTTTCCGGGTTTTCTCAGCTTCTAATCAAGCTACGAAGTCGCGCGACAGCTCATTTTCTTCGTTATCCAATTCTCTACAACTTTTGTATTACAACCATAACGATTCCTACAAATCTTTCGGATTTATAAATAAAAAACCAAAAAAAGTCCGAAAATTTACAGTTTTTTGTTAATAACAAACAAACGCGCGATTTTCTCGAGTTTAAAAGTATACTGTTTTGATGGGGGCAACTTACTCTATCGATTGGCACCACTCGCTACCTGTTAAGATTTGTGTCACGAAACCCTATATACAGGCTGCCCCGTTGCTTGGCCTATGACTACATTTCTTAAATTCTGTTCATCAAATGTCTTTCCCAATTCTACGATGTCCTCCAAATAGACCAGACATGTTATCCAAGATAACTCTATCAAGACGTTTCCAAAAGTCTTGACGTTGAATTGCTATAGTCCATATCTAATTGTAAATATTCAGACTTTAAATCCAAGGTAGAAAACAGCTGGCAGCCAGCTGAAGTTTCCAGCGTATCATCAATTCGGGGTAGATGATAGCTGTCTTTCCTCGTGACGTAGTTCCATTTTTTTCTTAACAAGCACTACTGGAGACACCCATTGATGAGTAGATGGTTCTACTACTTTCTTTCAGCTTCCTCTCTTTTGTCGCTCTTAGTAGTCTGCTAACTGATTGTCTGATTAGTTTGACATTACCAGTGTAGATTTTGTGTTTGACGGCTGTGATGTTCTACTAGTCTTCGCTACTTTTGGTAAGAATATACCCTCTATTTGAATCGGGTATAGGAATTGTCGTCATTTGGTGACCTTAATGGTTCTGTCCAATTGGAAATTCCTAGAATAACGTCTTCTTCGACGTCAAATGCCCTAACTTTTATGTGAACATTTTCGGTCCGTAGTCGATGCTTGGTTAGTAGAAGCAGTTACGAATCGGTTCTTATGATGGCTCTACTTTCACCAGTGTTTACTAACAGAGTATCTTTCTTTCCATTCACTTCTCTATACACATATACAATATCATTGCGACATGTAACAAACAAAATAATTTACTCCTATCACCGGATGTTTCCAGCTAGTGATTTTCCAATTTTGCTTTTAGTTCCCACACTTTTAGGTAGCCATTTATTCATATCATCCGACCTAACACCTATGCTTTTCTTATTTATTTAAACAGTGTTTAACGGTGGGTTGCATTTATATACTCGGTGCTTTTACTTAATCAATTTATTTCTATTCTAACACTTGATGTGTTAAACTAATCACTATCCACTTAATTATCAAGTAACACTTAACTTTTCGTGAACTACGCACTAACTCATTTCTAAACACTTATATAAATTTATTTGAATTCGCCGTTGGGTTCACTTATTATTCTTCAGCTTTATTCACAATGACATCTAATTATTTACTGACCCAACGGCTGTTAGACACTCGTTTTATACACATTATCATGAAATTCTAGAATTTTTACAAAATATCACGAAAGATGTAACAGCTTATGAAAACAAAATAAAGACTATTGACAATCGAACAGGGTTGGTTTCACGGTCTATGTTAGTACACGAGTTCAAAACCCCATAATAAAACTTCCTTATTGTACATTATCTAGATGCGATCTATGTTTTCTGGAATAACTATGTTCTGGAGTTAAAATATTTCTGCTTCCCAGTACCCACAAAAGTCGCTTATGAATTATTTGCTCAATTAGTTTGTACATTCGGCAAATTAGTTGGATAGGTCCTCAGGTATCCGTATTAATGTAACAATACCTCCACTTTGTTTGTCTAGAGAAATGTGTTTATTGTATAGATGTAACAAGTATTGAAGTGATTCGATAATACTCCACATGTAACTAAGAAGTCGTCTATAACTTCATTTTATTCATCTAAGGGAAAAACTTTCTTCGTAATAAAAAATTTATCGTAACTATTTTTGTTGGATTGACTAATATATGTATGGAAATGGATATTTGCAACAAGTTAATCATCCGCTGTTCCATTGAAATCTAAAGATGTTTTTAAATCGAGGTTCTTCCATGAATCTTGTTACTTTTCCATATCCATTTTGTTTCTTCATTTCTATCATTTGAATAAAAATTGCTTTGGCAATTGAATTCAAACAGATTTCTTGTGGTTTCGTCTTGTGTGTTTTCCATGGAACTAGAACTCTATCCGTAACGAGTCTCTTTCTATAGCCATCGATTTATAATTGATTTTGTCTCCTGGTCTAAGTTTCTCAATATGGTTTTAAATGCGTCTATCTTTAAGCAAAGTATATATTTTGTTGTTGCAAGGGATCTACAGTCTATTGTATTGTCTTCAACTAGTTTTAAAATATTATGAGAGTCAATGATATTTCTAGCCATGGTGCTGGCTATATGTATTATCGGAATGGTATCTCGGAATTACTTGATGTATACGATTTGACCGATCAATTGCTCGTTTCACTGTTAGGATTGTCTTAATCATGTCTAGATATTTTCGAAAAAGATAAGAGTTTCCCAAAATTTGATATGATCGAATCGAATCTGCAAGTTACAGGTTATTTGATACGTACATTATAAAATGATTAGTAATTTCAGCCATTCTGTACTTTTTTTAATCCATCGAGATATTTGAATCATTACGGTAAACCCGTAAACGCTTTCTATCCATTCACCAAATTCGAGCTACATTTACAAAATGTCAAAACGATTGTGTACACCGAAGAATAAAAAACAGAAATTCCGTTCTGGTTTTACGGAAACGCTTTGAATATGTTTTCTAATTCAGCCATTACAATGCTAAGCTTTTCGAAACCACATATAACGTCAGAGAAAAGGACATATGTGAGATATTTCAATTATTATTTTTTTATTCTGGGAGGACAAACAATCACAAAACCTCAAAGGCTCTACCGTATAAAAGACCAGGGACATGTCAAAATGAGATATTTTAATTTCATTGTTTTTTGTTTGAGATGTCAAGCAAATAATACAATATCAAATAAAGAATCGACAGAGTCGGCTTATTATTTTTTAAGTGTAAGTGTATTACACTTGTGGTCAAATATAACGCACCACCCTGATTTCTGAAAATATTTTTTTGTTTAATAAATTTACATCAATATTTTCAATCATTTTGACGCAATAATAAGAAATGTGTAGTCATTTTGAGTGATTTTTAATGAGTAAAAAAATAAAGATAAAAACATTGCAATAAAACCAAATTTTCTTAAAAATAAAACTTCCTGGGCATGCTTTCAGCAAACAAGTCAGAAGCCAGTAGTGTACGATATTGTTGGTGCTTTTGATACCATAAATAGACGATCAATTTCAAATAAACTGACCTCATACAATATCAACGGTCTTGGAACAAATCTCTTTTGTGCTTAAATTCCCAAGGGATTTGAATATTTATCATAAAATACAGAACAATTATATATATTGATAATATGTGTTAGTGGCCACAGTAGCCGAGCACGTTAAAGAACAAATTCCTTACCTTAAACGTTGTATTGATTAAAACGATTAAACGATAAAACATACATCTGTCCCATAGAGAAGTTGAATGTGAGTGTAGTAACTTCACCTTTATTAAACTGAACATTAAGATAATGCGTCTTTATGATTTCCCGTCCCGCTTAGTCTTAAAAATACTCTACCTTCCTACTTGAGGTTTATCTACATTATAAAGTCATCAAACAAATTGTACCACTTATCGTAGCGGTGACATATTTCTTAGTCTCAGAATTCTACAGCCTGCTATCTCACCAACTTAATAAAACATACCTTCTCTGCGTGATCCGTTCCAAAGTGTTGTGTAGCTGTTCAGTTTTTCATTATTAGAACAAATTAAAATTTTTCTCAACGTTTTTTAACGCTTGTTTCGAACTGCGGTGCTGTGCTAAGTTGAATGTTACTGTTTGGAGCGTATTGACCTACGCGTTTAAGATAATCTATCAGAAGTACACCTTACTTACCAAAACAGTTGCCATAATCTCCTTTGGTGACAAAGTTTCCAAACATTTTTATGGTCTCACCCAGTAGATTGTATTGTTGTTACGCAACTGAAATAACTGTATCAGCAACAAATCGATCCAGTAATGAATAATTATTGTCTCTGTTGTAGTCTATCAAAAATCCCTATTTGCCCACCTGTATGGTGGGATAATTTAATAGTTTTGGCACCTAGTCTATTCAAAATTTGTCATAGCCTACCTTTCGTAAAAAATTCTAAACACCAAAGTCTATAAACTCTTTGAAAACTAAACGGATGCTTCGTATTATGGAACGGCGGTTTTCACGAATCTTCCATTGATGTCAACCTATTCCTCAGTCACAATACTAGATCGACCAATCTTATATTGTTATCAGCTTTGACAGAATAGTAGAATAAAATGTTTATAATTCATAGCTCTGATTATCAATTTTAAATGAACTGAACAAAATATAACGTCAAACTTGAGTCAAATAAGCATAACAAAAGGTTTTGATAATATTTGGAGAACTTTGTAAATTTTTGATAACACAAATTTGGGACATCCGGTATAATTAAAGCTTATTAAAATTTCAAAGCTTGATCATGCGAACTACACTCTCATAATTTCATCATTTTCTGACTATCTAATGTAAGTAGTTAAAAGGATTATGTACGTAATGATCGCGTAATAATTATTCACTTATTATGCTCCGAAATACTTAAATAGGTTTCAGACAGCAGGAACTAAGTCGATGGGATTGAGAATGCAGCAGTTGATATAACGTGGAATAAAAGAACGCACAAATAATATTTGATGGCAACTTTATGGATTGGTTTGATAGAGGGGTGAATATAAAAGTGCAAGCGAGACAACACTTCCAGTAAAGGTGGGGTCAGTGAAATTACAAATTAAATTGAAAGTTGAAAATGTAATCAGGAAACTTAATAATGGCAAAGCAGCAGGAGAACTTGACATTTCGGGTGAAATGTTAAAGTGTAGGGGAAGTAAAGGTAGTTGAACGATGGTATACAGTTTTTTAAGTCGGTGTTATGGACCAATGCCCTGTTGACAATTAATTAATATAAAATTGAAATTATTTTTGATGATGATATTCCAAACTAAATTTTTCCAATGTCCTTTATTTTCTAACAACTCCAGCTTTACTTCAGTTTTTGGAAGTGTATAGTACAGTTAAAGAATCGAGGACAAAGGCCCCGTATCGAATCAAAACTATTTAATTTTAAATAAATTCATACTTCTAGAAATATTTGAATGAACCTACCTTGACTCCCAATCAGACCGATGAAAGACTTTTAGCTCATCAAAGCAATAGCTTAGGTTATCAATATTTTCTAATGCTATTATAAATTAATAAAATTAATAAATCAACCAAACCTTCCAGGATAGAGGCTCAAACAAAATTAGCCGCATACTACCTACTAGGAAGGATTCTGTGTAGCAATGACTCAATTTTTTCTCAAAATCGCCGATGAGGACTGCTCTGTAGCTCTCTTGAGTTCTTCACGGCAATGATCACGTTGCTGCCAAAACAAAGATTCAACTCAGAAATCTTCATAAGGAAATACTAAACTGTCTAGCATATAGCATTTACATAGCACAGATTCTCTGTTTAGAGAAATTTATTGGTGGAAAGCGCTTTAAAAATGTTAACAAGTTGAAAGAGATTATTACTAATTGATTTATGTCCTAGACATCAAGTACCACCAGTGTGGTACGTTATGGATGATTTTTTACTAGTCATAAATCGTAAGAGAGCATCGAAATATTACTCAAAATTTAATCAAAATACGAGAAATTCTAGCCTTTTTTGGAATTCAATAATCTGTGATTTAGTTTAATTGTAATACAAATACAATACAATACAATACAAACTTAAAGTAGGTCAAAATTGTCTATACGTTAACTTTTGAATTTATGTATTTTTCTAAAATGTAACAATAGAATAAGTTTATGAAACGAAAGTTAATTAATTTTGGTTGATGAATGAGGTTACAATATTTAATTGTGTATTTATAATTACCACTGCGGCTCTAAGACGTCAATAAGCTGGAACATATATTTTCTCCATTTTTTTTAAGGTTTTTCATATCTTAAGATTTATTAAGTCAAGAATATGCGATTTATTGGATTTGAAAATATGTTGAAGTAACAACCGAAACACAAATTTATCAAATATTGATAATATTATTATAAGTTATTTGTAATTTATCCATAATTGTTATAGTCGTAAAATATTTACCTACACCAATCATAATTACACAATTAATTCGAAATTTTGATGTACGCTTCACTAACGACACGGTTAAACTAATGAAACTTAAGACTTTATACTCACTTCAGTTATATTGTTTCTATCGTTTTTCTTGTAATGACATTTCTCAAAATTCGTCAGAGATTTGCCAAATTTCATTCCACAGTGTTTTATTAGAAAAGGGTAGATGTTAAAATTACTTTAGTTTGTGATTCCCTGATAAGATTCACTTAATATTGAGATTGGAACAAGAAATGGACACTCGTAATATTTGGCATTGTGGAGGATACACTTGAATATAGTGTATGTCTTTAATTCTTTATGACTTATGTAATGTTGGTATGAATTTAGATTTTTCAAAGTAGTAATTGAAGGAAACTAAAAAAGTCTTACTTCACATGTATATTTTATGAAACTCTTTTATTGTAAGGAACATTCAAAAAGAATACATTTTGTTCATATTGGCAGTCCATCTGTTGAAAACACCGTGAATTTTCATTTACTTTTTTTTCTATTATTATTAGAAAAAGGAACTTTTATTTTTTCATACAATTTACTAATATTTACTTGATTTTCATTCATTTGTATATGACAACGCAAATAAACTTTCCTAGTAAGTAAAAAATTGCGATTGCGATTTGGGCTTCAATTGGTATTCAATTGGAACCACGATCTAATTGGAAATATTCGCTTCTCTTATCTAAGCAATATCGATATTAACACAAATGAAGATCGATTGAAAAATATGCTGTTTTCACATCTTTCAGTCATTCCTAGAAAACTACAAGTTTCTAAGAATACAATTTATATATTTTGAGAACTCCTCCTATCGACGAATTGCTTATTTCTTGAATGTTTATTTTGATGCATTGTGGCGATTATTTGTTTTTTATCTAAAAAATGATACTATTACACGATTTGTAAATGAAATGTAGAAACTTACTATCGAGATTTTATTATTAAGTGTCTTGGGAAGGGAAACCGATCGAGTGAATTCATGTTTTGACTACATCAACTACATCGTTCCATAATTTACGAAATAAGATAATCTCATTTTCTTGCTTTTCAATTTTTTGTGTGTCGTGCTATAACTTCAGGTACGTACAATCTGTGTGTAGTTAACCAACCGAAATAACGATTTATCACAAAATCAGATGAATGTCTTAGTGCGCAACGATATGCCTAGTAACGTTCAAATTTATGTAGCGATTAGGAAACGGGATTCACACAAGAATTTATCGACACTCGATGGCACTGATCAATTTTTCACCGATAAAAATCCTAAGAGACTAAAAGAAAACATATTAAACTATGTGTAGCTGAGTTATAAGACTTATAGTTCTTAATAAATCGTGGTTTTGTGATCTTTTAAATCTTTTTTCCTTCCTTTGGAAAAAAGTTGGAAAAATAGTCAATTCGTTTTAAAAAATCTGGTACCCTTGTTACAAAGTGGAGCACTGAATAGAGTTTCCGCCTTTCTGGAGCTGTTGGTTGATATAGATTTATAATTGTCATAACATTTCGCTTAGCACAATTGTTTGATAAAAAGTGCTTTCATTTAATGTTCGTAATTTCTTCTTTAATTTTTATAACGAAACCAATGAATAAATGATAATCTTAATATAAGTAATTTTGCGTTGACAAATGGATGAATCTATTATAGATAACCAAGTTTTCAAATTATACTCTCGCTCTACACAATAATTATGTCTATTGCATTTAGTTGGAGACAATAAAAATGGGAACGATAAAAATCATTAATTTTAGATTTGTTTATTCAGAATGACTAATGCTGAAAAATCGTTCAGAATAATGTTTTTCACTCAATATCTGATAAAATCAAATATGCTCGAATAATATTTAATTGGTTTGTAATTTTTATTTCACTTTATCAAAGTGGCTCATTCAAAATTCACTCAATTAAGTCAATTAATGTAAGTTCACTAATTACACTAATAATTTTACGAGTCATGATACCACTTTGGCAAGGTCTGAGTAATTGTAAATCATGGGCTGCTATAAGAAAGAACATACTAGAGAAAATGTAAAGAATATCAATAACACGTAAAGAGCATTTTATAAAACGAAAGAAGTACACTTAATTCAGCTTCTCTGTAATAGAACATACAATACTTTATCTACAAAAAGCTATAAAACTACTATTCATAAAATATAAATATAGTATAAAATTTTTGCAATATAATTTGTCTTCCCCCTATATGAGAAACATAGAAATATGAATTGAAGAATAACAGTAACACTCTAGCTCGTCGATTAGTATTGGCTTGTTATGGTCAATAGCCTTCAAGATCTCTAGTTACCCTTCCCTTTGAGCTTCTTTTATGTAGGTTCTCAAAAAACAAAATTTTCATAATCAAACTCAACTCATGAATAACAAATAATCCAAATTCATTTTGTCTCATTGTTATAGTCGATGATGTACAAAATTTAATTGGCTCTGTATTAACTGAACAAAAACTGAACTCACACGAAGTGAGATAACAACTCGCGATACTTGAATGGTAAATAAGCTGACCAAAGCTTACAAGTGTTAAGAGGAAGACAACACAAGAAATCGTGTATCTACTCTTCACTTTAGAATCACTCTAACTACACATGTTTTATTTTTTATCATAGCAGTATGTTTGCATCAATGTAATTAAGAACAGTCTGTGTCACCAACGATTAAATATAGGGTACATTATAATAATCTTTGTCATCGATTACGCATTACATATTTGGTTCGTCCAGGTTGAAAAAATTGGCTTTGGTGTGTTCAAATATACGCAACCACTTTATTGTTAACACATGTGGTATTTGTTGTAGTAGCATAAGTTATGCTTAATTTTGGCTAACCTAATAATTGTACATGCAATGAAGCATGAGTAATGATTTCCAGTATTATGAAGAAAACTTTTTATTCTTCGTATTTTAATGATTTCTTCAACATGATAATTAATTTGATTGATGTGTATTCATGTAATTTTTGTAATGTTCAATAAACTCTTTGATTTATTTATATGCCGAATAAATGTTAAGATTAACGTATTTTCTAATCTAATATGAATATTTCAAAAATTATTTTTATAATGTGCATCTTATATAAAATTTAAAACCTGGATATCCACATACTTTCAAATTTAACACAGGTGAAACGAGGAAGAACTGGACAATTACTCATATTTGTTCGTGATTCCTGGTACCAATAATTATTTTTATATGATGGAATATGAATTTATAAAAATGGATCGTCAATTTATTGGTACATTGGGAAGTTCACGGTGGGTACCTATTCACATTGTTTTCAACAGAATCTTTCTAAACTAAGATGTGCTACATTATCAATTGCTATTATTTATCATCATCCTTCTTCTTCTTCTTCTTTTTACGTTAGGACTTAGTCTTATATTTTCATCAAGGGTTTGCCAGGAGTAGTTGGGATGCTGAGGACCAGCTTTCATACCACCTTATAGGTGGTCGTCCAGGAGGTCGAGTTGTGTCTGGTTTCTTTTCCTTTGCAATTTTTGCTAACCGTTCATTTGGCATTCTGTCAACATGGTCTCTCCATTCTCTTCTTCGGCTCCTTGCCCATCTTACTACATCCTGAATATCGCACATGTCCCTTATTTCTTCATTTTTCTTCAGATCGAGTAACGTATGTCCTGTTATTGACCTCAGAGTCCGCATTTCTGTTGTTCTTAGGAGCCGTTTAGTTGTTAAATCTCTAAGGTATCCTGATATTAATGCTGCCTTCGTTGTTTGTGCTTTTACTTCTTTCTTTAGATTTCTATCGCTTGTTATGTTTATCCCTAGATATTTGAAGGACATCACTTGTTCTACACTCTGATCGTAGATCGCTAGTTTACATCTTCTCGGTTCTTTAGATATTTTCAGAGATTTTGTTTTTTTTTGTGGATATTTGCATGTTGTACGTGTTCGCTATTTGTTGGAATTTATATAGGAGCTTCTGTAGGTTATCTTCGTCTTCCGAGATGATTACTGCGTCATCAGCATAACACATAATTTTTATCTCTTTGTCTCCCATTCGGTATCCTCTCCCGGCTTGCTTTACTTCGTTGATGATTTCGTCCATTATAATATTGAACAGGATTGGGCTTAGGCTATCCCCTTGTCTGATACCAGTTGCCACAGGTATTTTATTGCCTAATTTGTTTGCCGTTCTCACAAAGATATAATTATCGGTGTTAAGTTTTTCGATAACTCATATTGGGGTGAACGTTCCTTTTTTTTAGTAGAGTTATAACATCAGTTAAGCAAATTCTATCAAACGCTTGGGTGAGATCAATGAAGTACATAAAGGCTGCCTTATTAAACTCTATGGCTTTTTCAGTTATTTGGCGCATTATAAATATAGCATCTATAGCAGATCTATTGTTTCTGGAACCTTGCTGTTCATCATCCAATATATGAAAAACATATCAAGGTGGTGATCAGTGAGGTTTTTTGAGGTATTATAAAAATAAGAAAAAATATTACTTCTTTCGGATTGGACATATGGAACATTTACAAATTGTGATGATTGATTGTGCTAACAAAAAATTGAGTTTTGTTATAAATATATTGATATTGGTAGAAGATGTACGAATATATATAAATATAAAATTTTGAAAGAGAAAAAAGTTCACAGAGAAATTGAAGAACCTGAGAAGAATTATGTAAAATCAGCACAAATTATGGCATACTTCTATTTTAGTTTAATGTACCCCGAGAGCGAATAACTCTCTTGATATTAGTGAAGCAGTTGAACGTTCATTTATGGCTAGGCTTCAGTTTAAATTGTTGAATCAGCGGATTATTTGCAGTTATTGAGTCTGTGATTAACGATCATAGCAGCATCATAGTTGTGGCAAACATCAAGTCTTCGGTATGGTCATGTGTAACTTTATTGCAAGTAATTCCAGAATGGAAGGAAAGCCATCTAAGAATCTAAGACACTTCTATCGGGAGTAAAGACGGTATGGTATATATTAATTTTTGAGTAAAGGTGCAAGCGATTGAGGACTAAAATTTATAGTGGTATAGATAAGAAATAACTCTGAGTCTGAAAGCGTTTTTTCATAAAATTCAGATTGGATTTATTTAAAAAAAAAGTAATCTCAAGTTTTCAAATCACAATTATACCTGTGAACCAAACTTATCAGGTAGGCAATCATTTATACGTCATGATTGTAAATAATCGCATAATCGCCCCTTCAGAATATTTCCAATATTACCCTGCTCCCTTTTGGCACGCTCCTTTATAAATTCAATCTTGTAAATGCTAACACCACCACTTTTCAACTTTCAACCTTCCAAGAAAGTACACGTTCTCGGTTCACAGCCTAATATTCATGTTATGATATGTTTTAACTTATCCTATCAGTGCTTATTATTCTACGAGTTCTTAATTGTTATAAATTATTAAGACATACATTAAAAAAAAAGTGAATGTATGCAGGTTCCTTGCTCGATGTGGGAGCTTACATGTGGAGAGTTCATATTTAACAAGGCGTAATCATTGTTATGATTATTAGATTTTGTTCAAATTTCAGTTAACCAAATAGTCATAACTTCAATTGAAGTGCTCAACTGATAATGTCGGTTTATGAATTTTTCATCAATATTAGCTCTCAGAAATACCGTTATGGTTTGTTTATTTCTACTTAGTACCTTTGTTAGAAACTTTTATTATTAATTTGATACAATTAATAGTTGTTTCTTTATGTCGAACGGTTTCCTTGACATGTATAACGATCTAAAAATCTAGATATCTTTTAAAACATAAATTTTATCGAGTTACCTTTTTGTTAAAAAATCGATTGCAAAAAAAACTAATGGTTGCTATCTGTAGATTGTTGTTGTCCCTGTAAAAGTTACAAAACCATTAGGTCTGAGCAGCCCCTGGCCTTCAGATGCTAGTGTAGAATTATTTATTCCGTCCAACACACTACATGGTGTACGTAATCATCCATTAAAAATTCATAATGTTCGACTGTATAATTTAGAAAATATACTTAAATATAAGTTCTATAACTAAGAAACGAGGGGTCGTATGAGAGTTTTTTTTTACAGCAATATTCTTGCCAATTGTAGCAGAAATAAACAGTTCAATTGAAACTCTTCAGTTGACTGAAATTTTCACTATAATTATAACAAAGTTTCTCCCAAAATTTACTGATATAGTAACATTTTCAAACTAAAGAATTACGTTCTCTTAGATTTGGATGTGATATCACTTTAGCAATGTTCGCTTAAATATATGTCTAACAGTTCTACAACAAATCCTCACAATCCAATCTGCCTTTCCTAAAATTAAACAAAGAACTCCAAATAATAAATGTACTAAGATATTTCATGACATTTTTTGTTCAAATTGTAATAAAAAGATATATTGGTCCCTCACCAATCGGGGAACACGAACATTTTTTTTATGATAATTGTATGGTTTATAAATCTGCCTTAAAAGCATATGCCAAGTTTAGTCAGCTCGCATCACAGTTCATGTACTACTAAGCTCCATGTAGGAATGCGACTCCACCTCGTGGGTATCCCCTGTTAGCAGTAATTGAAATGGTGTCTTGCCCATTTCTGCTGTTTTAGTAGATAGTACTTATGCCAGCCATCTGGAAGTTGTTAGATGTGGAGTATTATCAAAAGCGCTTTCTATGTCTAAGAAGGCTACGTTTTCATTGTTTGAATTCCTGTTGTCAATTGTAACCGTGCAGTCTCCGCAAAATTTGTCTGTTTGGTATGCGAATTTGCCTGGATGGTTTCCACTTCAGAATCTCTGTTCCAATGTAGTTGCCCATCATTATAAGTGGAAACGAGGTGAGGCTGCTTAGTCTGAAGGATTTGGAATGTGTGGTGACCCTTCTCAAAGACTCTTGAAGCGGTGTGGTGTGACATACGTTCACTTGAATATTTTACTCTCCTTCGTGCGTCAGGGGAACAATCTAAAGTTAACCGAAGGCGCCGGGGACTATATACAGATTTATCTGGAAGAAGTTTATTATTACGAAACGCTCCGAATGGTTCTTCCACCATGTCCTGGAATACCACAGATTTTTTGATGTGAGAGTAACGAAATTGAGTCGGAAGTTTTGGAACCGTTGGTTGTCGATAAACAAGCTATAGATTTCAGAGATTGAGGTAAACTGTTTACTTTGTTTGATTCATTTGTTTAGTACAAGAAATGCTATCAATCTGTATTGGATAATTTTACATTATTACTCTGGTTGAAGCAAAACATGTCTGTTTTCGTCAAACTATTCAAACTAACTTTACCTAAATAATTAAAAAAATATGACTAGGGGGTTTTATTCATGGTTATTATTTATATATTCTTGTTCATTTTTCAGAATATCACCTGAAATATGTCTGATATAATTTCAAAGCATAGAATAGCTGCTGGCGATAGATAAAATCAATGTAATTTGCGATCAATAATCAAATCATTCATATTTGAAATACATTCGTATTTGGATCAAATCCAACTGACTTGAGACTTATATGCCACAGTTTCTCAGCACTTTCCGAGTCACGAGCACTTGAAGAACAGCATGTTGGCCTACATTCTGAATAGTACAGTCCAGTTTCGTGAGCACATTCATCACTTACTGCACAATATATTTGAGTTTGTGCTCCCTGTAGAGAATTTTTGAAAAATATGGCTCCAAAACTGTCATATATCCATGTTAAGCCTGGAAATATGGAATTCAAGTGTCTTGAGAGTTCGGTACGTATAATTCCTGGATGAAGACAGTACACATTTACTCCAGTTATGCTATTTTCTGGAATTAAGAATATTTTATTGAATAAATCAAACAGTGTATAAAATATATTAGTGGAGTACTCTCAAATTGTCAAAAGTTATATGATTTTTATATCGGTTATAAATCAATAAAAGTTTATAGTACAAATTCACTTTTCAACCGTATTCTGCTGATGTTTAATAACATCTGGTGGTGTACATTAAGGATCGATGTATATGTACGAATGGAAATCATTCATTAGAGAAATTTAACAAGGTGATGACTTTATCTACCGCATCAGGAATTTAATTGAATAATTGATTTCAAAAATATCAACTTAAAAATGGTATTCTTTATTTATAGCAAATTATTATATTCTACTTGTCGGATATAAATACTTAGCTAAAAATATTTGTGAGTATGTATTTGTATTTTCAGTTCTTATTTCAAGAGATTAGATTCACCTAACCGACATTCAAGTGTTTTCAATGTTATAGACGTTAAGAAAATCAAACACAATGTTTATATTTGTAGTTTACAAGAAAATAATCAAAAGTAATCTGGAATCGGTAATCTCGTCGTTAAGAAACAAAGGTCGTAAGCTCTAGTTATGTTAGTTTCCCTAAGACTTTGTATTCGTTGTTCAGTCACCGTGTTTTATTGTAACGACACGGTTCCTGCTAAATATAAGAATTGAATAATTATATAAATTTTACCTGACAATCGCTTTGCCAATTCTTTGGTGAATAAAATATTTGCTAATTTACTTTGTTGGTAAGCATGAAGTGCTAGGTATTTACGCTTATCAAAGTGAACATCGGAATAATCTATTCCTCCAAATACTGAAAAATAACAAAATTATATTAATATTGGTATATGGGTTATTTATTTAGGATGTTTGTAGTAGATTGAATTAGATTTGTTATATCTATAACTTCTTCGGATTCAATCGCCTAGTAGTAGTAGTAGTACTGGAACATTTCCGAAACAATAGCGAGGGAAGAGATCTAAAAATTGGAATAAACACTATGTTCTTTGTCATGACAACGCATCATGCCTTATCCCACATTAATGGATGAGAAATAATTTCTCCAGGAAGATACTTTACTTTATTTTATGATATATCAGGTTGTGGCTCTGGATCTTTTGAGATTAATAAAATTTTCTAGCGATTTGTTTCTACAGTATAAATTTAGTGCAATTTTCTGTTGATTTACGGCGTATGTGCAGTTGGAGTTCCACCATGGTGGAGTTTTTCGATTTTGAGTAATAAGATTTTTACCGAGGTGCAGGTTGGCAGCTGATAGTTTGGCATCTGTAATTTTCAGAAGGTTGTTGTTCATATGGTCTGAGAAAGTTATAGCAGATAAGTCGGCTTCTATTTGGGAGGAATAATTACTCCAGTCGGCGTTGTTTAGGCGCCAATAAGGCATGAGTAGAATGTCATTTTGACTGGGGGGATTATAATTACCATCATAGAAATCATTGGCAGTGTGCCAATTTAGTGCAAGAGCAAGTTTTTGGTCAATACAGTTTTTCCTCTGATTATGGTGAAATTTGATCTCCACATTGTATCGTCAGCGTTGGGAAAATTGGAAAATTAGGTCGAGAAGTTCATTTTCTTTTAAGGGGTAGTTGGGAAGAATATATAAGCTGCAGATAGTGAGTATATGGGGACCAGGTGGTAACAGCTATAGCTTCAAGATCAGTGGTGATAAGGAGTGTGGAGAAGAATAATTCGTCTGAATCAAAAATTGAGGTACCTCCGCTGGCTCTCGCACAATTTGAACGGACATAATGATATTCCTCATAGTTTTTTAGAGTAGGAAGTTCATCTATTTTAGAGTTTGTTACAATTCCATTGTATCATAATATATCCACAATATCCTCAGAGGATATTCCTCTTTTATGGCCATGGGAAGGAGGGAGCAGTGTAAGGTTTGATAGCTGCTCAGCGTGAGTTTGGATATTCGTTAGGGGTTCGGGGGATGAAAGGAGGGCTGGCGAACTTTCGCATAGAGGAGTAGTAGCTAGGGATTGCGGTAGTGGAGTGGAGTGGGGAAGTATGTCATTCTGCAATTGGCAGGAAGGGGGGGTTGTACAGGATTCAGCACTGTATCTACTCTGTTTCCACAGGAAAAACACCAGTCTGTCACTAGAAATAAATGTATGGTAGGAAGTGTTTCATGGGTAATCAGAAGTGAGGTTTCTATACTGAAGTTGTCGTTATCAGGAATAACGTAAGTAATTCTGCGGAAACTCATAAAATTGGCATATTCATCCCCATAAACACCACATTTTACAAATGAAATAGGAGGCAGTTTGATGTCCTTGAGCGCTTTTTCTATAACAGAATAGAGGATGATAGGGGATATGTTCGAAATTAGAATACGTTTAGCTAGCCGAAATGTGTCTTCGGATGGGAATTATTGTGGAATAGATATATATGTTTTGGTGGTTTCTAAGTTCGTCTATAATTGCTGTTGAAGATAAGTATATACAGATAAGGATGTTGGAAATTCTTGATGCAAATCTCCTATAAGTTTGATGTAATTAAATAGAATGGTACTTGGTAGGGAGTGCATGACAACATAAGATTTTGTGTTATGGAGTGAGTTTTGTTGTGATAAAGATGTTGGGTTTTGGTTGTTTATAGTAGTGATTTTTGTGGGTGCCAAGACTACAATGTTAAAAGTGTAGGAGAAATAAGGAGTCCCGAGGACATTGCGAATTAAGTTATAGAAAAATAACAGTTACCTAATGTGTTGCTACGGCACAGGAGAGTTTCTTTCCCGTATATTAATTTTTAATGGACACATTCAGTTATTTACACGTAGATAATGTTAATAACTCAGATAGACAAAATGTTTGTGTACTCATTGGTTACCTGACTAGTAATGGGTAAATTTTGAGCCTTGCACTTTCTAGAAGGAAACTTGAGCATGAATATTTGATATTTTCCGCAATGTTGATGACTGCGTTACCGCCTATGCAAGGTTGTATAGTTGATTATGCTGTCATCTACATTGCGGAAAATATCAAATATTCATGCTCAAGTTTCCTGAAGAACTTTTATTACCAAATTGTGCTATAACATTTGATATTGATTCCTCGATTGTCCAGCCAGTCCAACCAGTGCGTATTTTTTCTCTAGTTCAGGATATTTGTTAATAACAGTGTATGGGTGATTCCGTTCTAACTGTGATTTTTTGTATTCAAAATTTCAAGATTTTAAAATTTAACTTTTCTAACTTTTTTATGCATATTATTCATCTATTTTACTGTAAAAATAAAACTCTAAGAGGAATTTACTACAACTTCAAAGTATCACGAGCAAGACACAAATGTCGGATTTTGAGTTCCACGGTTCTGACTCATTTATCCACGGTACTGACATGGTAACTTAAGATATTAAACAACAAGTGCATCAATTTTCCTCAGTTTGATCATAAACATTAGAATTTATAAGGTAATTAGTTTAAATCATTTGTTACGACAAAAAAAATTAATAATTTATCGGTAAATTCTAGGAATGGACATGACACGGTACTGACATTCAAGTGATGTAGTATAAGTTTTCTTTAAGTGGCAAGTTATATTGTATAAAAATAATGTTTAAATATCTTAAGAATTATTCAATTAACACAAAATTTTTATTAATTGATTATTAATTAATGACTAGTACAAAAAAACAATACAGGACATTGAATATCACAGTTAGAACGGAATCACCCGTATATTATAGTGAAATTTATTTTTACTTACCGTATTTTTAATTGTTAAGTTTACGTTTCAAGCCTAGAATCTACTTTGCATTCGAAAACTTAATAAACAATGTTTAAAAAGCTTTTTTTTGAAGATGATAATTTAAATGGTGCAGTCATTCGGCTATATTAAAAGGCATCAGCTAATATAATAAGCGGTTTGTTCCAACGATTTATTGATATAATTGTGACATATTGGGACTTTTCGGTTGAGTGAACTTACGACCTCAACTCGAAGAAAACTATTGGCTGGTGAAAAATGGGAATATCAAGGAAACATCGGAAATTCCAGCTACCAGTTGTACTAGTTACCAAAAAGCAGTCCAGCTTTTCATGTAATCCTATATTGGTAATAAATGAATTTTACAATTTCAATCAATCAATTTATTTACAATTTCAATATTTTTGTGGTAATTTGAACAATGTTTATAACATTTTGTCTGACCTCCATTCCATTTTTCTAATATTCAGCCATTTACTATTTGTGGAGTTTAGGCTGAGTAATCAGACATTCTCAACTGTCTTAAATGAGCCAACCAGTTTTTACATCAGAGATACATTCAACCAAGTGGAACATTATCAAAGGGAATTTATCTGATTTCTCCTAATTATACCCGTTTAAGTTAAGAACGAAAATCAGTGTCATTAGTTTTTAACTTGTTAACCCTTTGAGAAGATATAGGATTGTGGATTAACTTTTAGAATTCCTGGTTGCTTACTGGAACTCCGATTTTAGTACTTTTACTTTAAACTAGATACTCTCACTCGTTCCCTGATGACCGACATCTAAGTAAAATTCCCAATAACTTAAAAAGTCTTAACAAAGATGGCTACTTAAGAGTAAAGGGAAAGAGTCATATTTAATCCTCACCAATTATATGTTATATTGCCGTTATCATCGAAGTATTATGAGGGTTTTACAACTTTATATTATTTGTTGAAATCTCTGTGGCTCCGATACTTGTAATATAAGCCACCCAGGAAATAGATGTGGTACTTACTCCAATGTAACACTGAAGATACATTAATAATTCTTGCAGGAGCGCATCTACAAATTTTTGGCAATAACAATATGGTAAGCAGAAAATGGCCCAGATAATTAGTGGCAAAATGCAATTCAAAACCATCCTTAGTCTTATTATAAGGGCTCATCATAATACCAGCATTATTTATTAAAATATTTATTTCCTCTTCAGTATCCAGTAATTGTTTCGCACAAGCGCGAACTGATTCTAGGCTACTCAAATCTAGTTCTACAATTCTAATTTCGCCCAAATTTGTACTGTGTGTAAAATTCTTCTTTATATCGTCCATGGCTTCATTGGCTTTTTCCAAATTTCTACACGCTAATATCACAGTAGCCCCTGTAAAAGATCGACGTAATTTTGAAAATGTATTAAATCATTATGAAAGAATAATATTATTTTATTATAAAAAGTCTTCTCGTATATTTGAAGAGAACAGTGAAATAAATGTATATTTTCATAATATTGTGAATTCCAAATAAAGTGAAAAAATCCAATATATCAATTAAGATAAAAAAATAGAAAAATAAATGAAAATAATAGATCAGAAGTTAAATAATGACCTTTCTCTTAAAAGAAAGTAAATAACAAAATTGTAAGTATCTGTACTTGCTCTAGAAGCTTCCTGTCATGAGTAAGTTTAAATTAGCGATACTAGCGATACCATTGTAAAATCATATATATCATAAACATATAAAAACTTCTAAGAAGTAAGAAATTAAAGAAATTCATATATATATATATATATATATATATATATATATATATATATATATATATATATATATATATATATAAGAGTAGTTTTTTATTGGGAACGTGGCAAGGAAACACCAAAGTGAATTATCACTGGCAATCTTAATTAATTATTTCCCAGACGATGAATACATAAATATTTGGAAGCTCGGAAAATATATTAAAGTTAGCCCATCATGATGGCCAAATATCTGACATCGTGATGATAATGATATATTGGCAGTACATGGAACAAATCCATATAGGATCGCTTGTAATTGATTATTTCAACTTAATATTTTCAAGGATAACATTTACATGGATTAAATGCCCTTTTTCACAAGATTATACCCTACGAAGTTAATTTATTGTAAAGATTAAAATAAGATGAATAATTCTTATTGCTATTGGGCCCAGGGTAATTTTTTCAAATACGTTTAATGATTAGACTGCATTTACTAATAATGTAGTTGTATCATCCCAAAACAGTAGATACTGAGCCACAGATAATCTCTTAGGGTAGTAAACAGTCACAACCAAGCCACAGATAGTCACATGGGGTAATGAATTGATAAATTATATTTGTGTTGCATACAAAGAAACAGTCGTTTCTAGCTCTTGCCGAGGCTATAACGATCGATTTTCATTTTTTGATCGTGATAAAAATTTTAACTTAGAAAACAATACACAAAAAAACTTTGTGTCAGAATACAACAAAAACGTCAAGAAATCAACTTTCCTAAAGTAGAGTAGCTAAATTTATTAAACAAAGAATTGGGAATTTTAATTTAATGATAGTTAAATATTCTAAATATATTTATTTAAAAACTCCCTATTAAATGTGATTATGATATTAGAATAAAATAATCATTGCACTGATTTACTGATTTAAAGACTTTGAGAAGATTTTGGAAAACATGGGGCCATTAAATTGTCGGCGTCTTAAATTCCAACCTCTAAAGGGCACACTCAATATAAAATTGAAAAGTATTTCGTGTATAGTCCAAAATAATGTAAAATTTTGGAAATGTCAATTTTGTCATGATAATCTGTATAATAGAAATATTGCCACGCCATATATATCTTTCACAATTTCATTTCGCCCTAAATGCCAAACGTGAATGTAAACCATTTCTGTTGCGAAAGAAAGCTTTCTTCCCCCATTTTAATTAGATGGAAGCAGTCTATATTCCTTAAACCAGTACTGGAAATTTATTATTTATTATTAGTTCTATAATAACACAAGTCAATAAGTTCAAGCGTCATTCTATACGAGGTGATTAATCAACTAATGAAAATATTCCAACTGTTGGAATCTAGGACTTGAAATCAAGATTCAATCACCAATCTTCAAACTGCTTTACTCAAAAATTTGAAAAACTATTCAAACCCCAGTTTAGTATTTTGTGTATTGAATTTTTATTTATATAAAAATTCCAACTTGAGGCTTACGACAGAAACGAGTGACTGGTTGACTGTTTCTCGAAGATATCAACAATGTGTAACACCTAATTACCAATGTTTGTGGAAGATTAGAAGATACTGGACAATCTAAAAGTGATGTAAGATGATCCAAACTATTAAATATTCTTGAGAAAAAAGTTATAGCTTCTTACTTCATTCACGAGTTATTAACAAGAGGTGTAATAAAGAATCCAATTATATACGCAAGTAACTTTCTTCATACCTCTATTAATCATAGAACAAATGCTTATATATTTGTACATTTACTGTTACATTAGGAATTTTAAAAATAAATTCATGAATAAGTTTAATTTTTTGAAGATGAAGGTTAGTTATAATTGTAACTCAGATTTTTTCAAGTGACTATTAAAAAACAAAAATTCAAGAGATATATTTTTTCGTACTTTCAACGCTAGTGGTCAAAGAGTTATTCGAGCATGTCGAATTGAAAACAGGTTTTTAATTTTGTTGTTGTATATATATAAAGGTCACAATTATTAAATAGTGAACAAATATATTTTTATTTCGATAATAGGCATTTTTTTCTGCTAATAAAAGTTTAGTTTGTGTAATAAATGCAATCCTCTGACTCAACATTTTTAATATAATTGATACACAAATATGTTTAACTTGAATATTTCAAATGTGAAATAGGTATACAATCAACAAAAAGAGTATTGGATACTGAAGAAGTTGTTTTAAAAGAGTAATTAAGTAGCGTAGATTTTTAAAATGATCAACTATTCACTTGCCTCTTCCGTACCAGTGTGATTGTAGCCAAAAACATGTACCTACTTAACATAATATAGTAAGCGTAGAACCAAGCTCTTTTATTAACTGTTTTCATAAGTATTATCAAAATCTATTTCGTTAAAACGAAATATATGCGAAATCAAAAAATGAAAAATCTCTGGTTTTCAAATATTATAAAACGGTGAAGTTTAACCTTTCATTAGTCGGGAATATATCTACGAGATACATGGCTAACTTTTTGCTAAATATTTATTTATGTAATAGCTCTAGAAAATGGAGATTTGCAGTAGTTCTCGGTAGATGTATCGAAGCCTTTCCTAGAAGTACAATCGGCTAATTTCACTTTTACAATCCCTAGCCACCCTAAACCCGCCCGACCGCCGGATTTGTACCTGCTAGATACAGCGCGACCAAAAGCATCAGTTTATCTTCAGATTTAGTTGGGATAAGTTCTCGTTCATTTCAACGTTTTGTAATTATTTAAACGTAAATTTTATTATTTTTAAGTGTTTATTTGTATTCTAAAAGTGCTTGTGCGAGTGTCAAATTAAAACATGAGTACAAAAATTTACGACTTTTCAAAACCAGAAGATATTGAAGAACTTACTAGTCTCGCTTTTTCCGAGGACGAAAATTTACAAGAAGATGTGGATGACTCTGATGATTCTGAAACAGAAGACCACGTCGAGACAAGATCAGTTGATTCCGAGACTGATCATGAATTTGAAGTAAGCGATGACGATGAAAACGATGCCGATGGAAACGATGACGATGGAAACAATGACAGTGGAAACCAAGAAAAAAGTAATTTTTTTTGGGTAAGCTGGAGCTATTTTATGCACTTGTATTGTGTTACATTGAAATGGTCATTGTAGGCAAAGACGGAACACAATGGAGTAAAATTGTACCAAGAGTAACTCGAGCCCGTCCTCATAATATTATGATGAAGTTACCTGGTGTAATTGGTCAAACAGCCATAAACGACGAAACTGAATTAGATTGCTGGAATCTATTTTTTAGTAATATGCTAAACATGATAATTGATTCCACAAATCTATATATAGAAAGTATAAAAGCCAAATTCAACCGTGAAAGAAATTGTCGTCCTACAGACTTGATTGAAATAAGAGCATTGTTTGGCTTGTTATGCCTAGCAGGTGTATTTCGAGGAGGTCACCGCAATTTGAAAAATTTTTGGGCATCTGACGGGCTAGGAATTGATCTTTTCAAAATGGCAATGTGTGAAAAGCGCTTCAGATTTCTACTCAGATGTCTAAGATTTGATGATCGGTCTAAAAGAGAAGAAAGACGTGAATTTGACAAGTTAGCAGCTGGTAGGAATCTCTTCAGTAATTTCATTGAAAAATGCAAAAAACATTATAATCTTGGGCAAAACGTGACCATAGATGAAATGCTGCCAGCATATCGTAGTCGATGTGCATTTCGACTGTACATACCGTCGAAACCAAACATATATGGTATCAAAATTTTCTGTTTGTGTGACGCCAAACTTTACTATACTTCGAAATCTATTGTGGGCAACAGTCAGAGGGACCCTTTCGGCAAAGCAATTCATCCTCAGACGTAGTAAAGAGATTGTCTGAATCAATTTTTCAGTCGGGTAGAAATATTACCGCAGACAATTGGTTCACAAGTGTAGAGCTGGTGAGAAAGTTAAAAGAAAAGAAGCTATCGTACGTGGGGACAGTTCGGAAGAATAAAAGAGAACTTCCAGCTAACTTCGTCTTACCAAAAGGGCGTCAAGTATTTGACAATATACTTGGATATACAAAAAATGAAACATTAGTTTCATATGTTCCGAAAAAAGGAAAAACCGTAGCCCTTATTTCCAGTTTGCATGTGGCGTCGAACGAAGTGAAAGAAGATGCTTCAAAAAAGCCAGAAATAATATCATTTTATAACAACACAAAATCCGACGTTGATGTGGTCGACAAGCTTTGCGCCACTTATAATGTTGTTAGATCAACTAAGAGGTGGCCTATGGTAATTTTTTAACATTTACTGAACGTAGCTGGAATCAACTCGCGGGTGATATTTCTTTGAAACAAAAATACGTTTGTCACAAGAAGAGAATATTTGAAAAAATTAGGTCTAGCCTTGCTAGACGAACAACTAAAAGTGAGGGCCCAAATAAAAATTCTTCCACGACAAACCAAAGATTTGCTCAAAAATTACAAAACCTTGGAAGCACAACAAGAAGTTCAAGAGGCAACACCTGGACCAAGCAAAAGAAAGCGAAGCGAACCATGCTAAGTAGAAAATAAGAAAACGTCAGTGTCTGCATATTGTAAAAATGTAAAAAAGTTGGAATTCATTTATATATAAAACTTCATACAAATATGATTTGTAATAAATGTTATAATAAAGAAATTGAAGAGGGTGATTACTCCGATTAATTTTATAAGTTTGTAAAATATTTTGAATAAATAATGTAACTTTAAACCTAGTTCTGTCGATAACCTAAATAAAATTTTACACATTTTACATATAGAATAATTATTTTTTTTTACTTAAAAAAGTGTTAAATTAAAAGCGGAGAAAAGAAGTATTCATACAAAATTTGCTGTATTAATATATTAAAAATAATAATAACAAAAAAAAATTATTTGATATATGTATCTGCTAGATACAACGCGACCAAATACGTTAGAAATACCCGCGCGCCTAATGGAAGGTTAAGGTTTATAACTGTATTTATCTTGCAGCATATTAAGCTGTTCTTCAAGTGCCACCGACAACTTACATTATTATCATTATTCCGAATAAATTATATTGCGTAGTGTTGTGTTTGTACAAACACAACAGTGATCTGCGTTATGTTGAGTAGCTATTTCAAAATATCATTTATTACTATAAAATGTAATTACCTCTTCTGTAAAAGTCTTTTGCAGTTTCTTTACCTATTCCTGTATTAGCTCCGGTAATAACTGCAACTTTTCCATCAAGTCTGTTATTAGAAGAACATTTAGTACTCAATAGTGAACCCATAATATAGTTAAATCTTACGGTAAACCTTATAAGTTCATTCTACGGCGACCGACAATTCACAACTGGATTGAAAATAAAAATAAATGCTATCGTTGTTGGATTACATAATAACGTGGAGTACAACGTAGATTCGAAAAATGATATTGTAATAGATATTCTAGAATTATGATTAGTAAACAATGTTGTTTAGAATTGTTTATACATAGTCGGATAGTTGCCTAAAATTGATTGATTTCAAAATGATTTTTTCAATACATCAGTTGAATAAATTGATTTTTCCTCAAAGTAAAACTAATTTGTGCCAAAAATATTCGAATATACGCACATACAGAGCTTTGTTCTGAAAAATTTCGAATGTGCTTCCATCTCTGAAGTAGACCTGTCGAAAATAAAAAATATATATAAACTTTCATGTTTCATTGCTTTATTTAACTAAAAATGATAATAAGGTATGAATTCTTCTTTAAATTAAAATATCTCACCGATCTCCAGAAGTTCCCATCTTTATTTGCCAATGTTTGACCCACTTCGGGTGCTTTGCTTTCATTGCAAGAGCAACTTGAGCTTCCTGGCGAGCTGACAAGCCTTAAAATATAATTCTTTCAATTTTCTTCGAATAGTGCGCCAAGAAACATTTCCCCTAGCATCCTAGAGTTATGATTTTATCACCTTTGTGCTAGCAAATTTATTTTCTAGACAAATTGTCTCCAAACAACTCTCTGAGCGCGAAGTGAAAATTGGTTTCCGACTGCATCTTATTTTTCGTTTTGGACTTAATCTTCCCCTAATTTTCCTTTTTATGCGCCATATACTAGCTTTTGAAATCTTCAATTTCTGATATTTCCCGGTTTGTAAATGCTTCCGCAAGGGGTTTCACAGTTTTTTCTCATCTATAATGAAAATAGTCCATTTATTTTTTTTAATACACTGAATACAAAATAACATAATGTTGTCATTAATAAATAAAATAAATAGAATAAATAAAATAAATAAAATAAATAAAATAAATGAAATAAATAAAATAAATAAAATAAATAAAATAAATAAAATAAATAAAATAAATAAAATAAATAAAATAAATAAAATAAATAAAATAAATAAAATAAATAAAATAAATAAAATAAATAAAATAAATAAAATAAATAAAATAAATAAAATAAATAAAATAAATAAAATAAATAAAATAAATAAAATAAATAAAATAAATAAAATAAATAAAATAAATAAAATAAATAAAATAAATAAAATAAATAAAATAAATAAAATAAATAAAATAAATAAAATAAATAAAATAAATAAAATAAATAAAATAAATAAAATAAATAAAATAAATAAAATAAATAAAATAAATAAAATAAATAAAATGAATAAAATGAATAAAATAAATGAAATAAATAAAATAAATAAAATAAATAAAATAAATAAAATAAATAAAATAAATAAAATAAATAAAATAAATAAAATAAATAAAATAAATAAAATAAATGAAATAAATAAAATAAATAAAATAAATAAAATAAATAAAATAAATAAAATAAATAAAATAAATAAAATAAATAAAATAAATAAAATAAATAAAATAAATAAAATAAATAAAATAAATAAAATAAATAAAATAAATAAAATAAATAAAATAAATAAAATAAATAAAATAAATAAAATAAATAAAATAAATAAAATAAAATAAATAAAATAAATAAAATAAATACAAGTCCAATAATATTATAGACTAAATATGCAATTACGGCAAAAAAACTCTTAAAATTATTTACAAAATAGCATTCACGTCATTTTTCCTTCGACCGATTCCCTCAAAGAAACAATACTCCTTCGACCCCTGACTGATCGATATCTGATTCTGGGGATTCCAAGTTACCTTCTTCTGGGAACCATAACTTACCTTTCTTTTATAACCTCCTTAATTTCCTGATAGCATACAATTAACTTAATCTTCTCTGATACGAGTATACCTGGTACACGTTTTAGTTTTAACCAACATACTTATACGAACTCAGACGAGACGTTGTGAATCGAAGAGAAGTTCATATAGTTATGTTGGTATTTTTGTATAAATAGTTAGTTTAAGTAATTACCGAGCTTTGATTCTTCAATGCCTTTTTGTATTTGCGAAATTTCTGTAGGCTGTAACTTTTTCGACTATCTAGGCAGAAAAATACATTACTTCAGAAATTCCCATATTAGCGTTCTTTTGGATGATAGTTTGTTGACTAACAAGACAATTTTTGTTTCATTATAGAAAATGGTTTTTTGAAAACATTTATTTTGTTTTTATAGCCCGCTCTAATTATGGTCATGATATATCCAAAAAATTATAGGTCAATTCCTTCTAGGTGTGGAAGTTATAATATGACAGCGTATATCTTTTGTGAGAAGTATGAGGTCTCTTTGTTTTCAAGTGCTTCTTCCAGGTATCATCCATGTAACTTTATGTTCTCTCTTGTACTTAAAATGTGCAAATTATATTTTGTTGCCAGTTGCACAACCCTATGTCATTTCAATTTAAGTTTACATTGCGTCTTAGGCAGTAAATGTGATAATGGAGAAAAAAATAAGGAAATCTCTTTCCTCTATTATATTTTCTTTAACGAAAGTGATAAAAATCAATTAGGAATACTTTTTACAAATTGCTCCAAACGTCACATTATATAATCGTCTCTATTTTGAATAGAGTGAGCTTTCATTCGAACGCCACTGCTGGGACCATATCAAAGGGTATCTTAAATGATGCAAACCTTTTACGTGCTATCACGTATTTGAAAATAAATTGCGACGTTTTAATCTCTGATAACAACAACAATGAATTCAAAGAATGGAAGAAAATTAAAGCCATTGTATCCAAAGAAATTTATGGATTCGAATTGAATGGTCAATCCGGAAAATATAGAAAATGACCGGTCAGGAGTTTTACGAGATATACTAGAATAGTGTTCAAATGTCTGATATATAAGCTTTCTAGCAAACACAAAGCTGGAAACGAAAATTGATTGTTTACGTAATACCACTGAAAGAGATAAAAAACATTAGATATAAACAATATATTATTAATTTTTCAATAATAATTAATGTTTCTGTGGAAATTATGATAAGTAGAATATGGAAACACAAGGCATTACTCTTATTCCAAATTTTGTAGAATGGAAATCAAAAATCAAAAAGTACCAATCAAAAAATAATAATATATAATAATAAGAGTATGCTTACGTATTTTATTGAAGCCAACATCGAAGGTAATTATTATAAATGCTTTTCTTTGTATATCTCTTACCATCTCTCATTATTTTCTATAACAATATTGTAAAATGGACTGTGGATAGAACATCGCACTATCCAAGAATTTATATTCAAGTAATTGAGATTTGGCTCTTATTTTTCTCATAAATGATACGCGAAAACTTAGAGGACAATTATCAAGAATTGAAACAAAACAAAAAAAAATAAAACCTTCCAAAGAGAAAATGGGTAAGAGCATGACCGGCTAGAAGTTACCGCGTGAGACCTCTAGTATGCTTCTACATATCTTGAAATTGGGAAAACCTTAAATATTCCAAAGTTACTGATTGTGGAGAAAATACGAACATAATACTTTCTTATTCGTCTCTTGTTAATAGCGCTTGGATTTCAATCTGTGTCAGTGTAATTACTGAAGGACAAATTTTTTCAGCGGGAGAGGGAGGTTGGCTAAGAAAGGTCGAATTCATCGTGCTATTCGATCATAACATCAGTAAGTGGCCCATACCGATTCTTGAGATCATTGACAAATGAAAAAGCTCCATTCAAACCGTTATTCAATAACATCCAACGTTTCATTTTTAAAAGGGTGGGAAGCTTTGGAAATCTTTCCAATCGGGTTTAAACTGAACGGAAGGAGGACTAGAGGTACTACTACCCTAGCTACTCTCGGGAACAACTGAGCACGGAAAAAAACGATAAGAAGAGGAAAAAACAGCGTTAACAAATAGCTAGAACTTAAAAAACCTTCATTTCTCAAGTAATAATATAGGGAGAAGGAAGATTTCCCTCTTCTACAAAAAAGGAAAAAACATGCCGGAACCTAAACAACCAGGAGGCAGAGATGAATTACTGAGGCGTAGGTCATCTGGAGTGAAGTAGAATGCCAATGGTATTTTTGGTACCTCAACAAAGGGTTTGTACCAGAGGAGCAAGAATCAAAGCTTTGGAGCATAAATCCAAAGATGGTAAAACCAAAACACTACTCTCAGCTTTAAAGAGGAAAAGGGATGAGATTACTTCAACCTAAAATCGGATAATAAGAATAGAGAAGAAGCAAACAATGGCACGGTTCAAACTCTAAGAAGAGCACATACGCGGCTGCTGCCAAGCTCGTGAGAGTGAATATTCTGCTGAAGGCGTTCCCTGAGACTGTCCTGAGTACGGATGAGAAAACTCTGGTGGAGGAGGCACTAGTGAATGAGATGTGTTCTAGATGAGAGCATAATAGCATTTGATAGGCTGCTAAACACCACAGGTGGCTGAGTGGTTACGCTTAAAGGTTCCACAGCTCGCGGGTTGGACGGGGGTTGATTTAACCACGTATGCGGGAGAAGATATCCCGAAAGCACACACCGCTAGTTTGTTTATCCCTGGGAGTAAGGAAGGGAAACAAAAACGACCAATACAGATAATAGCAGAATGAGGGACCTCACACCTTACAATGGAAATTCCTAATTCTGAAGAACGAAAGTAATTGTCAGCTTATAAGGGTAGGTATAGATGAACAATCCTACCTGACAATCAATGAAATGGTTACACCATCACACTCCCATCACCTCCAAAGAACAGACTGAAGACGCTAAGGGAGATATGGATAGGCACAGATCACCTTCACACTGAAAGCCTGTGTCAAAGAGAATTAACCTCTGAGGCCCCAAAGGACGTAGAATGCGCAAGTAACAGGAGTGTTCGGCTGAATACAACACACCCTTAGTGAGCCGGACCAACCCTAACGTTTGATGGCGGGCATCTGAATAGCCCAAGTGAACGCCTACGGCGCCAAGAGGGCATTAGCAGTCATCGATCGGGTATTCACTCGAGAAAGCCTTAGCGTAGTCCTAATCCAGGAACTCTGAGCCTACAGGGAACATGTGAAAGGACTTATCTGTAAAAAAACCAATGTGATATAAGACAAAAGTAGTGGTGGTCTTTTAAAATTTCCAACCAAAGACCTCGTACTAATTCGAACACACCTCGAATACGAGAAAAAACGTCAAGAAATCGTCATAGTCTCCTACTACTTTGGTTGGAACAGGCCTGTACCTGCACCGGAACTGCAGAAACTAGAGGAGTACTGTCAAAGAAAGAAGCAACCAATACTACTAGGATGCATTGCAAATGCACACAACAGAGTTTTGGGAAGCAAAGACACCAACAGCAGAGGTGAGCAACTCATCTCAGAATGTTCAGAGACGGAATCACCAAAGAAAAGCCGTCCCTAAATGCCATTGAATGGTATACGGATGGATCTAAAACATCTGACATAACTGGAATAGGAGTTTACGGGCCCAGAACCAAACACTCTGAAAGCCTGGACAACACACCAAGCATTTTTCCTGTCCGATAGCCGAGCAGCTATAAGAGCTTTAAGGTCCAATATCAAGAAGTCCAAATTCGTTTAGGATTGCCTAAAAAAATTTAATGAGCTAATCAAGAAAAATAAAATGAATTACGGGACATACCGGAGTGAAGGGAAATGAAATTACTGATAAGCTCCCAAAAGCGGGGGCAGACAATACCTCCAAGGAAACTATACCCTTTTGTAGTATCAGCTACAGAGCAATGGAAGAAGCACTGGAAAAGAAGGCAGATAGGAGCAAAACCTATAGGGGCTGGGACAGGCAAAGACTCACCTGCAAAACTATAACCAGAGAAGATCTGCTGAATGTATCATCCTAAGTAAGAACAATCTAAGAATACAAACAGGAGCTCTACTGGGGCACTGTCGCCTCAACAAACACCTGAAGATGCTAGACCTAGCAGATAATGCGGCGTGTAGATTTTGTTGCACAGAGGACGAAATTCAGAAATGGCTCACATACATAGAAACGAAGAAGCTGTTATTGATAATGAAGACCTAAAGAATTTGGATAAAAGTTAAGTTCTATTTTATATATTTTAAATGCATTAACGAATAATTCAACTGATGAGTGCTACTTATATTGGAGATGACGAGTAACGAAACATTATATATTGAGGTTAAAACAGATTTTTATTTTGATATTCACAAGTCATTGATTAATACAATTATACAAATGGTCAATGTCAAATCATATTCTGATAAATACCAAAATAGGTCGATAGGTTAATTTTTTTCCTATTTTAAAAATAATATTTATCAATCTGAAGAGAACTATTTCGTTCGTCACTAGGAGCATTATCAAAGAAATGATAATTAGAATTATTTAAAAATATGGTTCAAACTGGATAAAACATTAGAAAATTCTATGGTCGTCTATGTTCAGCATGTATTTTGGAGAATAGTATTTATACTTTAATTTTGTTCAAGAAATAAATGTGATGTTTTCCCTGCCAATCCAACGATGTGGCAAAATATCGTTTATATATACTACAATAATTATAGAAGGTATTTTTCCATCCTGCGTGAACTACATTGTGATATTTTACATGAAGTGGTAATGGTTCCATGCCATAAAATGTGTACAAATTACAAGTAAGAATGTTATAGCTTAAATGCTTCAGTTTTGGTATAGCACATCTTGAACATATCTACTTCATCTTAAAGGTAATGTAGAATATGTCGCTGTAACCGGAGGAGCACTATTTATTTATAATAACATTTTATTTGAGTCTAAAGCTAACCAGTATCTTTTATTCAATATTTTCAGAGTTTAAGCAAGACTATTCACCATTTCTCTCAATCAGAAACTAATGTGAATCTTTCTTCATTCATATCATTTTAATTCTCAGATGGACCAGGATGTTCACATAAAACCCCGATCCCCAATTATTACACAAGTTTTGAAAGCCATTTTCCCAATTTCACTGATTTGAAATAATATTAATTTAGGTAATGGAAAATTCGTATAGAAAATTCAATGAAGATTGTAACTATTGTTGAAATAAATGTTTTCCTATGTCTTATCACCTTCTTTTCAAAAAAACAGAAATCATGGGTTTTTTTATCAACTTTTCACACTCAATTAATTATTTTCACTATGGATGAAAAGAAATATACTTATTATAATTTAATTTAATTACGTCAACAAAACAATAGAAATGAAAATGACTGAGCGAAAGAATGCCCGTAGTTTGATTGACGTTAAATTCAGTGATAAGAAAAACGAAATTAATTTGGAATGTAGCCGTTTACGCTTGACTTTTTAATTATCTTGTTTGTAGATCGTGACAATTTGATGATCAATCAATTTCAGTGTTTACGAGATAAAAATATTGTATAAGGCTTGTCATGAAAAAATAAATTAATATTTTTTAATTACTTAATAATAATATATATCTAATTTTATAATATGATTCTTCAAATAACTGATTAGACCTTTCTATAGCATATTTCAAATGAGTGGTGTGTGAATTATAATTAAAATCAAATCTTTTATTAATCATTCTACCCCTATTTAAAACAATTTCTAATTTTTAGTTTGGTTTGCTATTAAAGCTTATTTTTGAGTTATTCAAACTACTATTAAATTTTCTTTGCGGAGTCGGTAACTGATCCAAGAAAATTCTGATTATGAAATTGAGCTATGGGCGTTTCTGAGAAAGTTTGCACGAAGCACCACTAGAAATCTGATAAATAAACAAATAGATGATCCTGATGTTTTTGATCAAGAGTGAGGCAATAATTACTGTATCGGTCAGAAATTTACAATGAAACCTTTGTAAATAAATTGGAGGCTATGCTGTCAACGGAGGCTGCCTGAACAACAATGAGCATATTCTTCGCTGATGTGTTGAGGAAGCTTCGCTCTGAAGAGAAAATAAGGAGGAAGGGGCAAATCGAGAGGAAGGAAGCATTTTACGGGAGAGCTGTTTAGCTAGAGCCTTCCCTAGGTCCCGAAGGAGAAACATAACAGGCAGAGCATCAAGCATCAAGCCCTGAAGAGTAGCGGGATTTTCTACCCAAACTTTTATAATAAAAAACAAACATACACACATACGTACAAAGCTAATATAAGCGTGCTGAAAATTCCGCACAATTTTTTGTCCCTGACATCTATATTTAATTCACCTAACTTTGAGATTGAGATTTTTATGAAGATTTCCGTTAAAAAAGGTTGATCAATCAGTTTAAAATATTTTTGTGAAATTATTGGAATTTTCACCCAACTTTTGAATCATCTGGCGGCGAAAGTTAAGCCTTCTCTATGAGCTTCCATTAAATTGGTATCTGTGAAATTGTTTGAGGTTTGTAGTTATTATTTCAAAAAAACATATTAAATTATGAAATATTTTGAATCTAATGAAACTAAGTAGTTTCGGAATTGTCTCAAGCATATAACAATGTTTCACAACTGTCTATTCGTGAATATTATGGATTTACTTTGAAATGAAAACCATTCTAATATTTTCCTGTCTTTCTTCTTCTTCTTTCCCTAGAAATGACCCACTACTGCTACCGCTTCTAAGTATTTCAACCTAATACACTCGTTTTTTAAAAACCTTGTCTGTGAAACTGAAGATTGTAGATTTAAAAAAATAACTGGGTGAATAACTGAAAACATGATTATAGACTATACAGTTAATCTCCAGATAAATACATTTCTTTCATGAAACTACCTTGGAATAATCTTTTACACTTATTGAATAGATGCAGACGACAAAAAATAGTCGCACAGCAAACACGTTTCTGTTAGACACAACCAAAAATCAATCAAAGCGACACACGCAGTTTAAAAAGACCAAAAGACCGAATAAATCCGGCTTATGTAAGGTCTAATTCGCATCAAGGGCGAAGCCGTGGGAAAGGGATGATTCCTCGCCACCCTATTACCCATTTATTGTGTGTAACTGTCCCGACTTTATACACATTATACTTATTTTTGTATAGTCAGTCCATCAGGCTTTTGCGGACGGGTGGGAAGACAATATTCAATGACATTATAATTCAATTATACTTGGGTGACTTTCAAAGCCTCAACAACGTGAAAAAGGAATATTTTTGTTAGGTCACCTTAAATAATTTGACTAATAGCAAAAACGTATAAAAGAGGGATAAAATTATCATAAAATTAAGGTATTATTTATAAATTCCTTCAACTTTTTATTTCTTACACCTTTATGTATGTGTTTCTTGTTAAATAATCTGGATCTATTTCGTTCTTCATAAAAAATATGATTTGCCATTGACTATTTGCATGTTTATATTTATCAATAAATAACCAAATAACAAAAAAAGTATCAGAATAAAAATAAAAATCTGTTAACTACAAAACATAATTTTTCCTATATATCAGAAAATAAGTAGAAGTCCTCAATTAAATTATTCGTAGTCGCATTAAAATTGATAAAATTATAAATTTTTTAATATTGAATTGTTAGGTCTTTATTATCATTGACAGATTACTCGTTTCTCGCTATGTGATACATTCCTAAAAATTATCTTTATGTTGTATTTGATTCCGTTTCAAGCATTTTTTTAATTATTTTATTTAGATATATGTTTTTTATAGTTTACAGTTTGTTAATGCAGTTTTATTTCTTTTATCGTATTGATAACTTTTATACCTATTTTTTAAATATGTATGTAAACAGCGTCATACGTAATATAAAGTACTTGAAATATAATATTACTTATAAAATTATTTCTTTTGTTTTTATGTTTTTTTGTGTTTATAGTCTATTTTATAGTGAATGAATATGTTGTTTATCATTTTTTCAAGAGAATTATTTTCTTGCTTTTTGAATCTTAATACAGGATCTGGTAGAGTCAATCAGCCAAAGTTATAATCTGTTTTGTGACATAGGATGACATGAATTGAAATTTAAATATCTTGATGATCAAGATGATTTTGTTTTTATGTCTCATTGTTAATTATATATATGGGTGATTCCGTTCTAACTGTGATTTTTTGTATTCAAAATTTCAAGATTTTAAAATTTAACTTTTCTAACTTTTTTATGCATATTATTCATCTATTTTACTGTAAAAATAAAACTCTAAGAGGAATTTACTACAACTTCAAAGTATCACGAGCAAGACACAAATGTCGGATTTTGAGTTCCACGGTACTGACTCATTTATCCACGGTACTGACATGGTAACTTAAGATATTAAACAACAAGTGCATCAATTTTCCTCAGTTTGATCATAAACATTAGAATTTATAAGGTAATTAGTTTAAATCATTTGTTACGACAAAAAAAATTAATAATTTATCGGTAAATTCTAGGAATGGACATGACACGGTACTGACATTCAAGTGATGTAGTATAAGTTTTCTTTAAGTGGCAAGTTATATTGTATAAAAATAATGTTTAAATATCTTAAGAATTATTCAATTAACACAAAATTTTTATTAATTGATTATTAATTAATGACTAGTACAAAAAAACAATACAGGACATTGAATATCACAGTTAGAACGGAATCACCCATATATTATAAATATATATATATATATATATATATATATATATATATATATATATATAATCAAGAAAATTAATTTTATTATTCATATTAAAAATCATTGAATTGAATTCATTCGATTATGAATTACAGTAAATTTTATTTTATTCATTCTTCATTTCTTCTGATATTTATGATGTAGGTGATCTATGATTAATATAAAGAAGCAAATTGTCAGTGTCAATATCATATTTTGATAAAGACTGAAAGTAGTCGAAACGTTCATATTTCAACTAACTATATTTCCGACTTTCGAATATTTATGTACTCAACTTCCAAATTCAATATTCAAATTGTCGGTTGAAGAAATATTGAGCGTTTTGATTGTAGTTACAATAGAAATCGTTATTAATACTATAGTAATCAGAATTATTAAGCTAAATTTTTCTGTCAAGCATTAATTCGAATATTGAATTTTGAAGTTGATTAATTGAATGTTTTTCAAAATATATTACAAAGTTCAACACATCACAATTCTCAACTAATTAATGTAAGCAAGGAAAAGGTGAAAAACCTAGAACCACCTTTGAAATAATTAAATTAATTTACTCAAAATAAAACTACCCCCAAAATTAATATTAATTTTGGAAATTTTAAATTTTCGCTGTATGCGTTAGGTAGTTGGGCACTTTTGAGTTGCTTTGTAGCTTTCCAGAGCTGGAGTACGACTTTCTGGGTTATCTTGGATCCCTTGATTATCTTCATTCGTTACTTCACTTAGCTTTTCCTTCTTTCCAATTTTTCTACGCTGCCTTTTCTCTGCAATATTTTCTTTAATTGTGGAGATGATGCAGTTTTGTTTTGGAGATGAGTTCATGGAAGCAAATCTAGAGAGATCTCTCTAGCTTTTCTATGAATTGCAGCAGTTTTATTGTTTTCCTCCGTTTAAGATTTTTGCATGAATTATCATTGCTGGATGGTCAAATAATAAATCAAAATATGATTTGGCTATACATTTTTTAATATACGTGTTTTCCGTAACGCAGTAGTTTGTGGCATCCAAGATTTTGTTTTCTATCTGTTGTCCAATTCTGAACCCCATATTGGGTGTTTAGCATTGTAGTCTGTCTCCAAAATAAATTTAGTGCTGAAAATGCATGGAAATATTCTGTTCTGTAAGCGTATTCAGGTGAACAGTAGATAGCGTCCATTCTAATTGATCCATGTTTTCCCCAATTGGTACTCTGACGACTGAATGAATTTCTTTTCTTCTTAATAATTGATAATGTCGCATATAATGATGGCGGATTCTTCATGTACTCCACCAACTTGTGTTTTGTATGATTCAGTTTCTATTTAGGAATCCGCACGTAATGTTTGTCCTAAAAATTTTCCTCAGAGATCATCATTATGCTGTGAACCCTCTTATATGCTGCATTCCAGACCACTATTTCATGCTTTGGTTTTACGGTCATTAAACTAGTTTATTAATGACGGTAGTTAGCAAATTAAGCACTATGCTCATTTGTTCCGTTATTTTGTTGAGCATTTATTCGAGCAAATGCTAAACCTGATTCAGTTGCGCAAATTAGTTGAGTTTGTGGTTGTGTAATCGTTTTCTCTCTTAGTGCTGGATATAGTTTTTGCTGTAATTGCTTATGTAATATACATACGACCAGACAATAGAATGTACGCTATGCCAATGGAGTGCGTTGATTGAAACGACTATTGCCATTCAACTTGTCTACAGGACACAGACAATAATAAGCTAAGTTCATTCAAACTGAGAAGTAGATTCACCATAGTTTAGTTATAACCTAAAGAAGATCACTCACGGGAGTGATACAAGTCCTCTATCTCAGTTATAATAAACGCTTATTACCAACTAGGCAGATTGCAGTTTCCATTAGGTGTTATAAAAAATAGAGTTTCCAAGATAATGCACTTTGCATTTTCATTATTCTCTATAACCTCTCAATTTCTATAAATCTACTATATTTACTTTTTCCATACATTCCATAACTCTCTACTTCTGTTCATGTAGCTGCCTGGACCAATTACTTATATATCTTCTTTCATTACAATCCTAATTTCATACTGGTTACAATATTTCCAATCTCTAACTATTTTCTTTGGTGGTTCTCAGGCAAGTTTGATCCACCCATATTGCCGAATGAAGAGTGAATTCAAAATATTTGAATTATAATTCATGTATATACAGCTTATATGATCATCTACAAAGGATGCTGTAAGTTTCGAAACGATTTTTGAACAAGGCTATAAAGTGAAAAATAAGTTAAACTAACCATATCATTATCTTCGATGTTTTTAAATATACTTATAATAGTAACACAAAAAGGATACCCGCTCCTGAATATAACGATCGATCCCTCAACAAAGTAAGTAAAGTTAAGCAGATGCAATTCGTAAAAAACTTTCTTGACGAGGAAACGTAGCATTAGATATGTATCAGTTCTCTGTGGGTAGATATCGCTTGCATTTTGGAATTAAGAATAAACTGATGGAAACATCTATGAATAAGTTAGGTGAGAGAATAAAGTATACATGTAGAGATATATTATGTAATTTTACTGGAAGTAATATTATTTTTTCAAATCATTATAATAAAATAATATATGTCGATGGAGTTATGATATACGGCGAGCGATGTATATTATATAGAGTGAAAAGCAATAAAAAACATATACGTTTGATTAGTTTATTCGAAAGTCGAGCAGTACGGCAAGATTGAAATTAATCTTTAAAGACTGAGAGAATGGTCGCTGAAATTTCGTTCACTTCAATCCAGCACATATAAGAGATTAATTAGTAAGGAATATCTCACTGTGCAAACCTAAAGCCGTCTTATTGGTTATAAAAAATGACTTAGTGTTCGAGGTCAGAACAATAAATAGATCACCTGCATCATGAACATCAAAATAAAAATAAAATCAATATAGAAATTTATTTTTTCCTTTGTCCTTACATCTCAAATATGTAACAGTAATCAATTAAATTATTTGTAGTTTTATTAGAATTTACAAAATAGAGTTATAACTTTATTCAAACTATATAAGTCATTTTTATCATTTATAGCTTTTTCGTTCATTTTAATGAGAACCATTTTTAAAAATTTTCTTTTTCGTGTATTAGATACTGTTCCAAGAATTTATATATATATATACATATATTTCTTTAATTTCTTAGACCTTTTGATATGTTTATGTTTCTAGATGTTCTTGATTTTAAGCTATATTAAAGTTAGTACACTTTGGTGTTTCATTACCACGTTCCCAATAAGAAATCGCTGATAATATAGCTGGCAAAGTATTCTTTACAATGCATTAGGGATGACATCACGTTCTTCGGAGGAGATGTAATTCAAAATTCTTCTTGGTATTAGCCAGGATTATTATGTACGAAATCATGTTATAAAAAATGTGTTGTTGACACGCTAACGAAACATAACATTTCAACTCTACGTTCTCCACCAATATTCCTGAGCAGAATTCATGTAGGCAGTGAAGAATGTCGTCTATAATATCTCATTCAGGAAAATAGCGGCTAAAAGAATTTTAACTAATGACATTTAAAATCTAAATGTTTTCGTCCATGTGGAAAAAAATGAAGAAGAATAAATGTTGTTAGAAATATTATAATTTACGTTTCCAACCATTATCATAATTTAATTATAAAAATTGTTCAATTTTATCATCATTTTATTCTATATATCTATTTATTTAATATTAATTTGTACTAAACCAATTTTCACCGGAACACTGTCAACTTAGACTGTATATTTTAGACAAAAGATACAGACATTAGGTAATCAATGTCTCATCTCTTGTTATTCTGAGTATACATATATGTATTGAATACACCTTTATACGTCGTCTAGTATACTGTTATCAGCATATCCCCATGAGTGAAATATGAAGGGAGACTATGAACTAAGATTTGTAAACATATATCAATGCAGAAACATAAGACAGATATATCGTAAAACGATTTATTGCGTGCTTATAAAGTTTTCCAGCAAATTATACTTAATGAATATTTTATCAAAAATTTAGCGAAAGAGATTAATTGTAGGTATATAAAAGTATATAACCAAGTCTAAACCATACACGTCGCATTGAATAAATAGAGTCTGAAAAGCGCATTATGATAATAATAATATCGTTTTCAGTGAACTAATAGATGTCATGTAATTTAACAGATCCAAAAAGTCTAAATCAATCTATTATTTAGGTATACAGTTTGACGACTTCATTGTTTGAAAGTTTATTCATATATATATATATATATATATATATATATATATATATATATATATATATATATATATATATTTATACAGTTCATTCTTCACAAATAGTTTGTATCAAAAGGTGATTTAGGTTCTAAATTATTTCCAAGTCATAACGATCTGAATAAACAGACGTTAAGAATAAGTAAAGTATATATTTTTATAACATAAAAAAATAAGTTTTTCCCCTTCATAATTCATAGTTAATAGTGTTTGAACCGCGCTCGTGTGTGCTGGGCACTCACAGAAGACATGATCTGCAGTTTCATCCTCATCCATGCACTACCGGTACTTTGAATTATCCGTGATGCCCTTGGTGTGCAGATGGCATCTTTGATGACCATTTCTGGTTAAAATTCCATTGTCCGATTTCGTCACTCCAAAAAAATACGCTTTAAAAAACGAAAAATTACAATGAAGACGTTTATTCACTGAATTAACTCCTCTGGCCGAAGAGAAAATAGGAAAATTCTTGAAATCTCTTATTTCTTGATTCTTCTCATCTTCTTCGCCAGTCTTCTTTTGTTTCCTTTTTTGTGTGTAAACTGATTTCTGTGAAATTAACTGGAGCCAAGTTTAATTTTGATACTTTTGATTCGTCTAATTTTACTGAGTCTATTTGCGCGTTATTCAAATAAAAAAAGTTTATTTTTGATTATTCTTATATTAAACTTTCACAATATTGGTACTTACAGGAGGATAACTTTTATCAACTTCTTATTCTACTTCTTAATTCTAAGTCTTATAGGTTCAATCAATGTAGTATTGAGTATTGAGTATTTGTTTATTTCCGATATTTGAACAATACAGGTAGCTAAAGAACTAGCACAGGTTAATTACTTGTACAAATTTACTAAAATTTCAGTATTTGCAATATTTCATAACTACGTTTTGCTCGTTGTGATAGATAATATTTTTACTGTTGAACTGATATCATCTGTATGATTAACAGATAAGTAAACTCGGAAAAACATTTGCGTCTTTTAACGTCTTTTAACACAATATAGACAGAGACAAAATTTTCGCAATAAATTAGTAACAATACTTGAGTCATAGCTTCACCACTATGATATAGTTGCAACCGTATGGGTAGATGAAGGTGTAATTTTAATGGATTACTTGCAAGAGATATTATCTTAATATAGTTTCAAAATAAAGTGGGATGATAATAGAAAAATACCAAGAAATGTTGTGCATTATAATAACATACCCAGTCACAGGTACGCTATTGCAATAATCGCCTTAGCCAACATAGGCTTCGAAAGCTAAACATTTACCGTATTCTCCAGTTTTGGCCCCTAGTGATTACTGGTTACTTCCAAAACTTGTACGGTTGACGGATTTTCAGATTATGAAGTCATATATCCGATAAATCAGTGGTTAGCAGAGGTTGAACAATAGTTACTTCAAGAGACTAATGCTAGAACATCGATGGGAAAACGAGTCAATCTTCATATAGACTATTGAAAAATAAAAATGATATCTTTGCCAATTTTTTATTGAGCGTGAAGGGCGAAGCAAGGGATTTGTACTGGTATTATCAATCCTCTAAACAAAATCCATTTTCAGATCCTCGTATGCTGGATATAATTTTGGTAATGGGAAACTATAATTTCATAATCTTCTCAGTATTTAATCCCTATTTTTATAATTATCAATTACCTGTATATTGGTAGATGATCCATTGATAAATATAATTCTTTCTATCGGGTTATAGTTAGGTCAAAATATCAAAAATATTTTCTTCTGAATGTTATAAATCACAGCAAATCTAAAATTAAATTCATATACATATTTACCATTAATATATCTACGAGTATATATAAAAATTATCTGCGTTAAATATATTTTTTAATTTATTATATAAAGAAATATGCGGCCTTCACCAAATAAATACGAAATAGAAATTTACAACTGATATCGGTTTATGATAATTGGGTGGAGTTATAAAATCCAAAATAAGCATTTGTAGAATGGAGCGTGCATGAAATATTGAATGCAGATCTGCAGGAGATAGGTGGCACGTGTCGTCTGTGGCTACTGATACCAGCAAGTCACGTGTCCATGGATTTCCAAGTGTATTGTTTTCCATTACTAAAAATTTCGTTCTGTAGCTATATTTAGCTAGAGGGATATTGTGTACGAATTAATTCATATAGTGGTTTCCAAAAATTGATCCTAGAATTTTTAGGAACTAAATAAATAACAACTATATTTAGTAATTTATATAGTATGTATAACATAGTATACGATGTTAAAAAAATAAAGAAAATATTAAAGATTGCTGGTATCGTCGATGAAAACAGCAAAGTATTTTATATGATTCAGTGATACTGAACAAATATACATGCGTGAAAATAATCAAAATATCGTCTTCACAAACTGAAAGTTAACTAAAACCTATCAACTTGACCTAGCTATAAGTATATACAAAATTTTCGTACCAGTGAACTTTTACCCACGAAAATCAATTCCAGCGGGAAAAAGACACTTTGACTGGAAATTTCACAATCATATTTCATATCAAGCTAACTATGTGCTCTTTAAACCGAAAATTAATAGACTCCTCTAGATAACATACTTCTTGTCACAATCATTACAGATTTCATAAATACCAGTTCTTTTGAAATCTGGTATTTTATCATTGGGATTACCCAAAAATTGGTTTAATGTATTACTGGATTTGGAATCAATTCAAAATTAATTTATTTAAATGAAATACCCTACATTTTATTCCAAGTTTGCATCTCCATCACAATAATATAGGGTTGAGGTGTGTTCTATGTGGCACTTAAGAAGTTATAACGAGTTTTTTATAAAAATCGTAACATGTTCATTACCCTGTAAGCAAACTAAACCTTTTCAAATACTCCGTAGAACACATCACAACTCCAAATTATATCAATTGGGAATTCAAGTTGATTCCCAATATGCCAATATGCAATAAAATATAGGGCGTTCTATTTTTAAAACTAACTTTGATATGGCACAGCAATCTGGAACACCCTGTAAGATTGCAGATAATTTTAAAATATGAAGACTAATGATGGCTCTGATCCGCCAAATTTTCAAATTGATATCTCGAAGGACAAAGGAGGCACTGAACTTAATCACACTAATGAATGACCCTGTATAGGTGCATCTATTACGATGCCACTTTGTTTGGTGATTGACAATAAGAAATACGAAACTTCCTTCAGTTATTTCTGGTATTGGATGTTTTCTTGGAGTCCCGAAGGACTAATTACTAATATTATTAGTAGTATTAATAAAAATCCATGATTTTTCCATTTCTTAACCTTAAATTTTTTCCCAGAAACAACGAATTCAGTAAAACATTAAATACAGGTTGTTTATTTCACCCCCTCATAATATAACACGAATTTAAAAAAAAATAGTTCTATGCGAGGGAACGAAAATCATAAAGTTAAGTTTCAGAAAGAACCATCTAGCTAAATCGCACTTTTGGGTGGTTTCGAGTAAATTGGTATGAAAAATATTTCTCCTAATTTCATACATACAATTACCTCCCAAATTTTTTGCATGACTTTAGAAACTTTGGAATCACCACATGCCACCTCTCTTAATACAGCATTGACATATGAATATATTGAAGAAAAATGTAAATTATGTATTGGAAACTATTTAATTTTACAGCACCTGCGGATAAGTATAAAAGAAGTGAGGAAGTTTTTCATTATCGATTCCCCAAAACTTATTTAATGAATATATTGTATATATAGTTGTAAAATTTCAAATGCGTGCCTTAATCAGATAATAATTTTAATCATATTTAATTATGTGTTTCATAATCATGGTATTCATAATATTCTTGCTATGTTAGCGTATTTGCTCTTTTTGATATTAGACCCGCTAACGATCTATAATTAAATTGGATAATTCTAGCCTATGATAAGTGCTCTAGTAAGTACGCTAATTCCATATCACCAGCCACTTTCCTTTCAGTTTCATGTTTCCAAAACATTCTGCCAACTTGATCCAACAATCTGTCTGCTTGGGTCTAGAATTAACGTAATTAATTTATACGTACACAAGTCTGACCTCTTAGAGTGTTTGTTAGTCTGCTGTCAGGTAAATGATGCAAAAGGAACAAATGCCTATATGATAAAGTGTGATTTAATTACTTGGTTCTCGGTTTGCAGATACGTGGAATTAACTTTCAAGGATAATAATTCACTATTTGGCATGCTCGTAATTTACAGAGTGTCCTTTATAACATAAGAAAATATACTATATAATGAATGGACCACACATTAGATTTAAGTATATGTTGAATATACAATGTACAACTGAAAAAATATGTTTATATTGATCTTTGCCGTTTCTTTTAAATTTGTGCAATATGATACTCAAACGCCAAATGATCAACATCATCATGACCATCAAAGTAATCGCTTTTCCATTACTTCAATCCGTTGACTCCTATATTTCTTTTGTTCGTGGATTTTTTCTCAATTTTGTGAAATGATTTGTCAAATTTGTTTTCCTAAACATTATAATATATAACGTTCAGATGATATTATTGAATTCACTGGCACAGCCGACTTCATCTCAATTTAGAGTTTACTAGTGTGTATCAAATTTCTAAGCTCATTTCTTCCAGTGTGGAAATTTGTGGCACGAGTGAGAAAAGTACTTTTTCCACATGTTACACACTATACTTTTTCTACAACTACACAAATTGAAAGAATACAAGTAATGGAGCTCAATGTTTATTTTTATGATTAGTAAAACCAAAATAATACTGAGGTATCCTCTTAACTGTTAAATAAAATTAATTAATAAATTAAAATTTAAAATTTGTGTGTGAAATTTTTACAATTTTGTATAGTTAAACCCGAAACATCATTTCTTTTTATTAAATTTGTTGTTATGTTAATTTTAGATGTTGAGGATTGATCGTTCGTATACGCTATATTTTCGGTCTCCATTTCTGTAAAGGGTTCGAGTGGTTTTTCAACGGAGTTGACGATTTTATTAGCACAAATATCTCACTACTATAATTTGAAATAGAATTTTTAATGATTATTTAATTCTTTTTATCTACTGAAAAACCCACTAATCTGAAAAATCTGTTAATTCAAGGAAAAAATAAAATTTAATTATAAAAACAGTTCCTTCTAAATAGATTTTCTTTTATTAGTAGATATTCCTTGTTTAAAAATCTCTGTAATTGTTCTGCTGTCAATATCTTTGATTTTTTGGTGACGTAATTGTCGGACTTTCTTTTCAAAAATGAACGTAATTTCTGATACGTGGATATATCAATGTTATTTTTTATACTGATAGTATTTTGCAACATTGAATATTGTGACCAAAGTGTAGACTCCTTCAAAGTTCATCAAATTATACCAAACGTATAGTTTCCGAAAAAGATTTTATTTTTGTATTTCTTCTCCACTCCATAAATTTCTCGTATGCTAATTCAAATATTTTTCTTGAAATTTCCGGCAACAAATCTAAAGTTACTTTTGCGGCTTTTTTCGATATCCCTAGCGGAGTATAATCAAAATGGTCACTACTGTCAGTATCCATATTATTTATTATAAATTGGTATAATTATCTTCTAGTAATATAATATTTAATGGAAATTGCGATTTTTATCAAACCATGAATGAAAACTACCTTAAGAATTTAAAAAACTTCTATAATCTGATAGTTGTGTCAACTATTGAGAGTTGACAAAAGCCAATAAAGTTTTCGTTGATTTTTGTTGATTCTTCATATGTGGTGTGGGCAAAGTGCCGTAAGGAATAATATTTCTCACAGTGTGAACAATATGTGCTTTTCAAAATAAGTTATTTATGAGAAATACGGCACTTTTCATAGCAGTTCTAGTAAAAAGAATTTTACGAATCAGAGCCAGGCGATTCTTATATTATCACTTTTTATCACACTGCACCCTTCATCCGTACGTATTTCTGATAATTTTTACGAACCTTGGTTATGACATCCTCCAAACAATATAATTCTTTGCTCCAAGCTATCCAATAACAGAATATGTACAACAAATGTCTGTTCGTCTTTCCCCCACTCTCTCTTGAGTCTAAACTAACTTCTTTAACCTAAGAAGAGTTTATATATCTATTTGAAACTTTCGACGGCTGCACAGACCTCTCTAGTTACTAGAGGGGTCTGTATGTACATTTTCACAATATTAGAGTCCAGTATTGTGAAAATCCTTATTTAAATGATACAGAAATTAAGTCAGATGCATTCAAATCAGAAGTAAAATTTTTAAACAGATGAACCTCGAAAATCAAATCGATATTTGAATACCGATACATCTATTGGAACCTATTAATCTTGCTAGAATTCACCTCCTTAATTCAGTAGAATATAAATAGGGACTATACCCACCTAAGAAACCAACAACTATTTATTTCAAAATATAAACCCATGTTAATTTGTCTACAAGAAACGAACTTGCAAGAATAGCTAGTGAAAGAGCAGCGACCTGGATCAAAAATACAATAGATGTAACACCATCCATCTTATAAAAGTATTGAAGTAGTCGCCATAAGAATAAAAGACACGATGATCTTACTACAGAAGAAATTACTGAGCTACTAGATCAAATTTCTGCTCCTCAGTTAACAGTAGAAGATTTTAATGCCCACAACCACATCTGGGGCTCTTCTAAGCAAACCCATCGTACGTATTTATATGATCGTGATCACTATCCCATAATAATCACTAATGAACAGGAAATTATTCCGCATCTAACAAAAAATCGAAAATTAACTAAGCAGATTGGAGCTAAATTTCGAGAATTCATTCAAGAAAATCTCCATGGATGTAATGACGCTACAGACATTGATAAAGGTGTACACTTTTTTACCGAATTAATATCGCAATTAGCAAACCAATATGTTGGATAGTACGACAATATTAGTACTCCAACTGCAAAGAAGCCGTGAAAAGCTTCTTTTGATCTCTTAACAGATTTGAGAGAAACAAGACAGAGCAAAATTCAATCGAATTCATAGTAAGAACTTCCTCGTAATTTATTCTCTAAAATAACTAGTAAATTCCATTCCAAACGGGTCAAATTTGTAAGCAGTTTTTTCCTATTTTAATAAACTAAACAAGAAATCAATTATTTATCATTTTTATATTATAAACCACAAATAATCTGCTACATTCAACCTTTCAAATTCGAATTATTCTAAAAATGGCTTATTCTCGTCTCATCATCGTACTATAGAGTTGAGGGAGCTTCTAATTAATTTATTATCGGAAATTCCAAACTCCTCCAGGTATCCATATCTGGAGATATCTAACTAAATTATAATTCAACCAATTTGAAAATCATAACCAGCGGGACACATAATTTGATGATGAATGTCGAGGCAAGGACTTTGATATCCGAAAAGGTCAATCCCAGGAGCGCCTAATGGGCGTTGCGACGCCCGCAAGAAGGGACGCTTCGATAGATTACACCTTCGGGAATCGAACTTCAGAAGCGTAAGTTTCCGTAATCCCTGATTTGCAAATAGGTATTCCCAGTTTGGTAACAAGTAAAGCAGAGGATATATGTCCCGAATGGCACTTGTTAAATATAAGTTTTATGTCTTACGAATTCCGGAAGGAAACGATATTTATTACAACAAATGTGTAATTGTACACGGAAAAAATAGCTGTTACACCACAAGTACATATATTAAATATTACATCAGTAGTCAGTGCAAATATATATATATGCATCTAAAATCATCATCATCAAAATAAGGATGAAATCAACTTCTAATAAGAAAAATTAATTTTTCCTTGGTTCCATCTCAAATATATAGCAATAATCAATTATTTGTAGTTTTATTAGAATTTACAAAATAGAGCTATAAATTTTACTCAAATTATTTAGATCTCTTTTATCATTTATAGCTTTTTCATTCTTATGAATGTGAACCATTTCTAAAAACTCCATTTTTCGTGTATTAAATTCCGTTTCAAGAATTTTTGAATCTTTACAATTGAATTTATGTTTTTTTTGATATTGCATGGTTCGTTAACGCAGTTCTATTTTTTTATCGTATTGATGACCTCTTAGTCTATTTTCTAAATACTGAGATGTTGGCCCAATGTAGATAGCGTCACAATTAGTACAAGGCACTTGGTATATAATATTACTTGTTTTGTTTTTTGGTGTTTTAGATTTTAATTTAGTGAAATATTTGGATTATGTATTATGTCCTTTATGACTTATACTAATATATTTATTGAAATAATTCGATAATTGTTGGGAAAGTCCTTGTAAATATTGTAAGGAGAAATGTTTTATGTTTTGTTTTTAAATTGATTGTAGTATCAGTTTATCCTTTTCTTGAATATGTTATTTATCATTTTTTCCGGATAATTATTTTCTCTCAATGCAGTTTTTGCTTTTTGAATAGCTAAGCATCTAAATTCAGGATCTGATAGTTGGATAGATCTATCAGCCAAACTTATTATCACTGATCTTCTTTGTGACATAGGATGACAAGAATTGAAGTTTAAATATCTTCAGGATCAAGATGGTTTCGTATACCATTCTGTTCTCATATTTATTGTTAATTTTAGATAGTTTTTTATGATAAGAATTGAATTTTTTATTTGTTTTCAATTTGATTCTTTGGTACAGCAGTAATGCAATCATCTACATATCGAAAAAAGAATGGAATATTTATATCAAGTTTGCTTAGGACCTCAAGTCCTTCCATTACCATGGAAGCCCCCATAGCACAACCATCAATTTGTTTGTATATTGTAAGTGCGAGTTCAATAGCTTTTATAAATTCGTTTTGAGGTATTTCTGTATATTCTGTAAATATATATATATATATATATATATATATATATAAGCGTTTTCGTACTAGGAATATTGCAAAATAAAAGTGTACTCACCTTAATATATTCCGAGCTTTCGAATTTAATGTTAGAACTTTCCAATATGGTTTTACTTGCTGCCTTGTATTTTGTGAGATCTTAAGGAACTTTTCATCTTTTTCTTTTTTTAGTTCCTTTGATGTACTTTCTAGGATTTGTTACTTTGACAGATCCAAGTATTTTTTCTGCCTGTCTATGAGGCATAGTCTATCCACTCTCTTCCTGTTGTGTTTTAATCAACTTGTATTAATCTATCTTCGGGTGCTGGCGACCTATGGATAGAATCGCGTCTTGCAGGCGGATATCATTGTATCCAACAAAAGTTGTTCGCGCACGAACTCATCGAAGCGAATGGTCGCAGGTTTCTTCGGAATTACTCGATATGCGTTCCATTAAAGCAACGTCAATTCTGAATAGTATACCAGCATTCGTTTGCCAGATATATTCCAAAATAATCGGGGAAACTAATCGCAGAAATATAATCATTCTCCGCCACTACAACGCGAGCTCTCACACATCACTTCAAACAAAAACGTTTTTGAATAGTTAAAACTCCGAAAGAATGGGTCAGCCGCCATGAAGTCCTTATTTGGCATCCAATGATTTCTTCATATTCCCACATATCATATGTTTTGGAGACACCTCAATCGTAATGGAAACATACCTCAACAATCGGCTCAAACGCATGTTTTGTATGGACCTTAATGGAGAATATTTTGAAAACAATAAAATCATATACAATTATAGATATTTGTTTTTATTTGTCTATCTTAAAACCTAAATAGCAACCCACCTATATACTTCTGAAATTGATTGACATTAGACGAGGCTTACCGTCTAGTAATAATAATTCTAACATATGATATCAAACACCCAACACGTCACAATTTACTCTGCTCTCAGTAAAATCAAAGAAAAAACACCAACCAATAAATTGGATAACATAGTTTATTGAATTCCTTTCAAATATGACAAAAAATACATTGATTGCGGTCACTCACCAATCGGATTAACTCTCACAAAAGTGAAAGCAAATTACACCAGATGCTCGATGCTTGTATGCTCATATATAAAAGCTATTCGGTGGATTGTAAATCTCCAAAATTACTAACAACGGAAAATAGCTAAAAAACGCCTGCTTTTATAAACAGCAACTATTTTTCAACTGATCAGTGTATTACATATAATGTTGACGATTCGGTAAAGTCGAGGATATTGACCTAGAATAGGCTACTTTTAAAAAAAAATGTTGTAACATCATAATAATTAAATACTGTACATACTATCATACTAATTGAAGTTGTATTTAATTTGGTAATACATAGAATCTTTCATATGCTCTAGGTTTTATCCAAAACTTGTTCACTCGCATAAATGAAGTTTACGTTTGTATACTTACTCATAACTAATATGTAATAATAACATTACTTAAACAATGTTATTACTTTACGAGTATATTAATTGTAATACTAAATTTATACACTTGCGTAGATTTATTTTTTTTTTTTTTCTATTTATATATTACATAGTTTTCACTTTCTACTTTCAGCCTTCTGTTCGACATGCTCAATACATTTTTGGAACATCGCGAGTGTAATATCCAATAAATAAGGTCTTGAACATCTGAGAACTTGAAGGTTATATTATGTTTGGCAACAAAATTCTTTGCATAAACCCATGTGAGTTCGCCTCGATATTCTTCAAACGCACTTTTCTGGACTTACTTGTTTGGACTTTTTAAAGTTCTGATAGCGATACAATGTATTATATTGTGAAACTATTGCACTGCTCAACAATGAGATTAAATATTCAATAAATTAGACATATTAAATATCAGTAAAATATTTCGTCCTTAAAATAGTTTGATATATATAAAATTTTAAACGTCGAACTAATTCTGCACTGGACAAGCTAAATTTTTCAACAAGGATAGTAGTAGCAACTTACTTGTATACTCTTCATTTCCTAATAAAACGCTCAAAAAAAAATTCATTCTCTGTGCATATGTTCAAATTTTAAAGAACTACATACTTCATAAATGTATTTTTTGTTTAATTAGGAACTTTTTGATCTATTTTGTATTTAATCACCCTAGGGAAACTCAACTTCAAAATCTCAATTATTCAAAAATAGGTACTTAGGTAGTTAGTTTACAATTAGTTAGTAGATGCCAAGGTATTTGTTAGAGCAAGAGTGTTTAATAACTTCAGACTTCAAAGCATACTCATGTACCTACCAGGTATTTACTATCTTGAACACTAGTTTGTAGTTGGAATTACTTGAGAATGTACAAGATGCTAAAAATTTGTTTGGTGAAGTTGATGTAATTTCTGATGCGAATTCCTTTACTCTCTACAACATATTTCACCTATTTTATTGTTTAGTTTGACTCGATTCCTCAAGGTTTTATGTCTTTATTTATGAAAATATACTAAAACATAAAATATCATAAATGAGAGAACTCGAATAACGGAATAAGGACAATTTATAATAAATTTCTTTTAGAAACAACATATATTGCCCAAAATGATCAAATCATTGATAAGAAAACTGATTTAAATAACCTTAGTGTAATTTATGCATATCTTTTAAATTTTGAGAAAACAAATTCTATAAAAATTCGACGCTATTAACAACCAACTAACCTATAAATTTCAACTTCACTTATAACGACCTAACCTATAAAATTTATTGTTGTTTATATTCTAACCAATAAATATTCAACTACATTCATAACGACCTAGCCTATTGAAATTTAATGTTATCCATAAATTAACCAATCAATATTGAACATCATTCGCTACAACTTATCCTTATCTAACCTATAAAAATTCAACGTCATTCACAATCTAACTAATTAAAAATGAATAAAACTTCCTATAGAAACCAGAATCGATATTTCAATAAATCAATATTTCTATCAACGCCAATTCGAATATTTAATTTTGAATTCTATGAGTTTGAAAATTTATACCAGAATTAATACAATTAAAAATCACCGAAAATTATTATAAGTAAAATTTTATTATTGCGATATACTTATACATATTTCTTATATTGTATTTGACATTATTCTTCATAAAAAGTTCTGCTTGACTTATAAAATGGAAATACTACAAACAACAGATTTCGAAAAATTTTTCAGTCGTATACGAGGTATGATAAAAAAATATGAATTAACGTGGCAATAATTCAAAAAATTAAATAAATCATTGTTTGTATAAAATTTGCAGCAAGCGTTGTTTCTGGAGGCAAATGGTTGAAATCTATGTATGTATACAGGGCTAGACAAGAGAGCGATTGAATACTTGCGAAGTATATTTTACCTCAGTTGTTTTAAAGCTAATTGAGAATATATGATCGTCGGTAATTTAAGGCAAAATCTACTAGCTTTTTTATCGTGATAATAAAAAATATCCATATAACATTTTTTAACAACCCATTTGACAAACGAAAATCATAAGAATAAAAATTGTTACTTGTAGATTTTAAATGATTAGACACGTCATATATGTAAAAATACGTTTGATATGATTTATCCAAAAAATAGTATTATCTGATGTGAACTTGAGAAATTTGTTAATCTTATTCCGAGGGAGCTGATAAATAATAAAAAATAGGCTAAAGGTTGTTTGCAACTTCTAGCAATATCTCGTACGATTAGAACTCATACAGACTGCTACTTGGGATTTGTCTGTATTTTTTATTCTTTCAAACCTATTATGTTGTCACGGCATAATAAGTAATAAAAAAATACGATACACAAGTTGGAAATAAGTGCGAGTTTGTCAAACAAGTAAAAAATGAGAGAGGAATGTAAACATTTTATTAATTTATTAAGTACTTTTTTAAATGTCACTCTAGAAATAAAAAAAAAAGTTTGGAATATGGAAAAAAAACAATAAAAAAATACCGTTTCGATTATTTGGCATATGGAGTGTATAGGAGTAACATCTCTTATGGACGGTACGTTTAAAATATGGTCTGAATTCTGTAGGGATAATACGTGGCGCTGATTGTACTATGGGATTGAGATCTGAAGTTAAACACTTACTGTATAAGAAATTATCAAAGTTGTGACTGACGTTTGATTATATTCATGTGAAAAGCTGTCCAATCCTTAATATCTTATTATATTTTTATTTTTTATTAAGAACTTGATATATTTCTGTACCTGCTTGCATAAGCTAATTACCAATGATATTTTAACAAAACTATAATTATTATATTTGTTGCGGATAGAGTTCAATATTTTATTTCTATGAACCAAAATGTTTTATTTTCAATTATTTTATTATTCTTATTGATATTTTTATATGACTATAACTATTATATTAGTTGCTAATGAAGTTCAATATTTTATTTTTATGAACCGAAATATTTTTTTTACTCTATTATTTTTATTGATCTAATTATATCGCTATAATTATTATATTAGTTAAGGATAAAATTCAATATTTTATTTTAATCAAGCAAAATGTTTTTTTTATACTATTTCATTATTGTTACATGATTCTATATTTTTTTCATATTAGAATATATGTATTATCTAAACCAAATAAATAGCTAAATAATAAAGTTAATTTAACGAGATTCTGTTTTGTTAATCGTTTCATTATTTTAATACTACTAATTTCATTATCACGGTGCATTATTTAAAGCATTACTATACAGTTATTTTCAAATCAGCGCGTAAAATTCAAGCGAATACCCTCTATGATCAGCGCCACCTATTTACCCATCAAAAATCAGCTCACATTTTTTAACCCAGAGACGTTACTCCTTCTCTACACTCCATAATTTGGCATTAATTCTTAGATATTTGTTTGGGTTGTGACATCTGCTGATAGTATTGAAGCGACATCTGAAATATCAATATGTTAGGTGAAGCTTCTGCTTTTTTTGTGTTTTGTCATTTGTTACGAGTATTATTTACCCCAACGCTCAAAACGCTTCATAATACATTCCACTTGAGTTTACGATTATAACGCTCTGAACTACGTAGAAGGAGAAAGACCGTGGTCGTGAACGTGATTGTCCTGAGTGCTTATCATTATGCACCATAGATGGTCATAGTAATAAAAAACTACACAAAATTCGAAAAGTAACATAAATTTTTCATCTCTGGTAGACTATCCATCCAAATAACACATTGGTGGTATTTTATTACAGTAGCAAACTTAAAACACTGAGTGAATGCTTGAAAAAAGAATTGCTATGGCCCCGGCCAGTAAGGGACAATCTGTATATTTATGCACATTTCTCTGCAACGCAACGTAGCAAACAACCGATTTATGCATTTTGACCGGCTGAGACTTCGAGTGATCGAAAAAGTAACATTCGATATTTAAGTAAGATAGGCATAAAAAGTATGTTTCTATGTGCAGAGTTATTTGCTTTGTTAAATTATTTGTTGGTTTTTGGATGTCATTATTTTCAGTTCTGTTGCGAAATGCCTTCTTGAAGAATTACTAATTAGTTGTTTAGTGTAGGTAGGTAAGTGTTTTAAAAAGTTGGAAAAGCGGGTTTTAACAACGATACAAAATTTTGTGGATGATCTGATGCAAAGCGGTTATAGCTGTTTCCGATATACCCGTATGTATTTTATTATCTTTATACATACCTACATTTATACATATTTTTATATTGTAGTTGAACATCATTTCAGTCTCAGACGATGAATACATAAGTATTCGAAAGCTCGGGAAATATATTAAAATGTGTCTCATTTGGTGTTTCATTGCAACATTCCCAATAAAAAAACGCCACATAATCTAGCTGGCGAAGCTAGCAAAGCGAACGCTAACTAGCGCCATTCTCACTTCCAACTGCGAACCACAGGTCAGGTGAGAATTAATCTAGCATGGTCGCCGATAATATAGATTCCGATGGTAAATGAGGTCTATAAAATATATCAAACGACAGAATACATTTTCGAAATATTGAATTTCGAAAGTATTTCAGAGGTGAATAGTAGAAATCTGGTACTACAATTAAAAACGAAGCTGACCATGTGCAATTTTTCTATGAAATCAATCATTATTCAGTCTGGGTATTTCCGATGGACTAGGGAAGAAATGATGCAATAATATGATTATAGTTTCCGAAAAGTCCTTCTAAACTGCCTACATCTGTTTTCAAGTTATCGGTTTATCGTGATGACTTGATTTATTTTGATAAAGACCGAAGTCAAATTTTAACTGCTATTTTAAACTGTTTTTATGAAAAGAGACATAATTAAGACAAATCATGACGAAAAACTTATAAAATGGTCTAAGAGGTGAAAAGTTGACGAAAATTATTGGTTCTCCAGCCATCTCATTTGTTTGCAGCTGTTTTGCCCATGTGAGAAATATATAAACAAGAAGAAATGTCATTATCAGTTGATATATCAGGTCACCTGACTTAACATTTTAAAAAGGTTATGTTTTCTGAAATATAAAATAAAGAATAGTGTATAAAGAAAATAATAATAATAGTTTTCATCTTCTGTCTAGTAATTATAAAGTAGATATTATAATGGAAACGAATACAACACCTTATACAATTTTTAAAACGATTTTAAGTTATAGTGTTTTTATCTTGGCTTCGCCCATAATTACGTTTTTTGTTTCAAAAATTATTTTCGAAGGTAAGCAAATATAGTGTTGTCCCCAAAATGAAACATGTCTACCATTTATATTGATACTATACGTTCTAAATTAGGTCAACTCCATTAGTGAACTTTTATGCTCATATTACAACTGAACATATAAAATTTGAAAGCATAGTTTCTAAGAACTCTCCCCAATTATCGACTTTATTTCTAAAAAAATGTTCTAGTTTGAACACCAAGCATTACATTGAGTTAAGTACATATACAAATATACCAGGTTTATATTTTTCTGTGACAATCTTGGGATATTGAGATGACAAGTAACCAATTTAATTTCCCTTGTTAAAATCTCACTCAATATTGATAAATGAAAGTAATATTTCTTCTGTCCTAACCAAAGCTTTTTGTTTTCTTTGAAATATGACATATTTAACTTATGACCTGAGGTAGTTGTAATCTGGAAAAGAACCCAAATGTCACTGTAAGGATGTTGGCAAAGCTATACAATTTGATTCATTATAAAATATTTCTGCTATCCTGGAGAAGCAGCCAATCTCCACTTGTCTACAGCTATGGCCACTGCATCATGGTGAAATCTTTGCCCCACAGAGATTGCTCAGAAGTTTTGACATAATAATTTGAAAATGAGTTCGATCCTCATAAGACAACCCTCATATTTGGCTTATTAGATTATAATTTTTAATTAAAATTGATTTAATTAACTAGTTCAAAAAGTAAATTAATGTTAAATACTATAAATTTGTTAATTCATCATATATCTAGAGGTCCCAAAATAGAAAGAAATGTCATTGTTGAGTTTAATTTTGTTTCCAAGTAAGTGTTTAAATGTAGATAAATGCCTTTTTATAGGGCATATGGTGTCGACTTACTATTTTCTCTGTCCAAAACTCAAACTACTAGTTCTTCATATTTGCACCTGTTTCATCACATGGAATGCATGAAAGAAACTTAACAAGTGTTGACTTTGTTTCCTTAAAACTGGAAACTGGTGAATGGATTTTTCAATTAGTAAAGTCTATTAAATATGAAGGGAACAACTTGGAGGTTTATGATATATATTTGGTGTTCTATTGATTTGTTTCTGTACTTTTATTGTAGTAACATATAACTTATGACTTGTCCTGCATAATGTTCCTTGAGTGGTGATAAAATATGCTAGATCTGTCAGTGTAATCACAAAATGTTTCTTGTGCATTGACTAGTACTCATTTATTTGAATATTGCTCAATTTGATTTAATGTATCAATTGGCTGCAAAAAGTTTTTTATTCTTGATAACTACTAACTTGATGTTTACTTTCTTGCAGGTATTTTGGGCACATCTCCTGTCACAACAAATATTTCATCTGCAGTTTTAGCTGTAGTGGTATTGCACATAGCAGTAGGAATGTATATATTAAAAGCTTATTCAGAAGCTGATAAAGTGAAGGACCAATAAATATTAAATATAGCATTAAATATTTTTGTATTATTTCATGTTGCAAAAAAGTATTTTTTAATGAAATTGCAAATGCTGAAGGATTAAATTAGAAACTTAAAATTAAATTAAAAATGTGAATATAATAACAGGAAAAGATTCAAAATTTACATTTAGTTGTACTTTTCAGATGTAATAAAACAATAATTCTAATAAAAATTCATAAAATGTGAATATATATAGAACATAGGAGGAAAAAATTATTAGTACTTTTACCAATTATTTATTATTAATTCAATATAAGTATAACTTTAGAGACCAAAGAAATTGTATGGAAGTGGAACATTTAACTGTATAAGTACACTTCAAAAGTGAAAAAAAATATTTAAAAAAAAAAACAACTTCATTTATTTTTTGTATTTGTAATTATAAAACTTCACTTTTTTGCTATGTGTTATTAATAATGTATTATTTGAAATTAGTTATACCCATTATTTTATATTAAAAAAGTTTTTTCCCTACTTGTGTAGTTATGAGCTATTTACAGAGTGAAACATCAATATGAAGGACCTCGATCATTTTAGTAATAGTTTCGACAATTTTTACAATTTTTTTTTCATAAAAAGTATTCTATGTTACTTCTAATACCTCCAAGAATATGTGTACAAAGTTTCATGATGATCGATTAAGTAGTTTACGCGTGAAAGCGTAACAAACAACTTACATTCACATTTATAATGCTTTGTTTATAGTAACAGTAGAGCTAAGCTTGACGGGAAACAAAACTCTTTTGAATTGGAATGGAAGATCAGTGGAAAGAATTGGATTCATAATTAAAAGCATCTAACCACCAACCAAAATGATACCTAAACTCAAAAATCAAGATTTATTCAGTATCTTAAGCAAAATATCTCACATTCTCTAATTGAATTTCATTGTATAATACACCAGCAAGTCTTATGTGCGGTTTAAAAACATTTTCCAATGTAATGTTAATTATAATAAAAGTTATAATTTTATAAACGCAAGAGCTCTCAATTAATACTATTTGCAAAATTCTTAGAAGAAATTGAATGTCAGTGTTCAGGGATCTTAATATACAACAACGTGTTATGGCTTAATTGTGGAAAAGTCCTTAATCGCTTTGTAACATTATTGGAAGAAATTTAGCTTTCAAATATACATTGGTTAAATAATTTAATGATTTTGTGCGACATCGCCCAGCATTTTAATGAACTGAATAAAATACTTCAAGGGAATGGAATAATTGTTTTAATGATGTTTGAAATTATTAAAATATTTATGACGAAACTTCATTTATTTAACAAATATTTGGAATTGAAAGCCACGAAATATTTTCCTCAGTTAAATAAAACAAGCATTTGAGGAGAGATTCAATCAAATCAAAAAATTGGAAAATATATTTAATTTCATTTGGTCATGTTAAATATTATTTGGGAGTAATATAATAGCGGATTCACACCAATGGGCACAGTCAGATCAGGTCACGATCAGAGACAGTCAAGTTAAGATCGCTGCCTCAGGATCTCAATGATAGTGTTCTCACTGGCGGGCACGGTACGGGCACAGTCAGATAAAGACCGGCATTTTTTCATCTTCAGCTGTTTAGAATTTATAAGTAGGTTAATTAGATTAAAATATAAGTGTAGACATTTACTAAGATCACCATTTATTCAGCAACAATAAAAATAGAACACAATACAAATATGGAATAAATTATAGTTTATTACTATTTCTTTTTCATAAAACTAATGTATAACATAACAACGAATATAAAAAAACTTTTTGTTAGCTGAAATAAAAAATAATCATGAGAAACATTAGCTGTAGAAATAATTCATTATTTGTACAGTATGAAATAGTTTATATTAAATAACGAATTTAAAACATTTTAAAATAAATAAAAATGACAGTGTTAATATTGTATATGCTTAAAAATATCTCAGGGTTCCTTAACCCAAAATAAAATCAGTATTAACCATAATAGATTATAGATTCAGGAAGCCAAACAAAATATGTCTTCGAGATGCCCTAAAAGTGTAGAGAATTATTGATTCTGGTACTTTCTACACCAAATTATATTTATATTCCAGGTGTGAATAGATTCAAAATAATCTAGTGATACATATGTATCGAATATTTTTTCTTTGTAAAATGCACTTATCATTATAATTGTTCAGAATTGACACTTGGTTGATCTGAAAATAATGGAGTTAAAAATGGATCATATAGAGTTATAACACACATACCTTTAGTTGGAGTTGTTGATTGAGATCTGGGGAGATCTACCGATACTGATAAATTTGCTACCTGTAATAAACACATTGGTTAATATATTTTACATGCATAGAAGGACAAAAAGTTTATGGTATAATGAATGATTATTCATTGACATTCTAGAATTTTTAATGCAATTTTAAAAGAGTTCTGCAATGAATGACCAAATATGGTACGTTAAAAATTTGATCCCTTTATATTCATCAATTAGTGAAACAGGTAATGTAAGATAGGATAGAGAATGGATATTAAGTTGCTTATTGTTCATATTTTAAAGTAATAAAAATACATGTTATTTTTCCACTTTAACTCGGGTATTTTCATATAAACTTCAGTACAAAAATAAAAATTTTCATTTAAATGAAATATAGAATCTTGAATATAAATATTTTTACTTAGATAGTATCAAAAAAAGTGAATTATCAAAGAGAATGTTTGTGTAATGAACATCAACTAAAGGGATGATGACCACTACAAAATTGTTCATATCGACAAAATAGATTTTTTTTTCAAAATATTTTATCGAAACAGAGACAGGAGTCATACAATGTATTAAACGGATCTCGTAATTTATGAAACTTTATCTGACATTAATGATGACTAAATATTCTGCATATAGGTTCACATTGACTTCTCAAAAAGTTTTAAATTTGAGCTTTTAATGGCCATATTATTCTATGTAACTTCTACAGCTAAATATGACAAATTTTTGGTTTTTGCTTTTGGATTTTAAACAAATTGTCTATTAAGGCACTTGGTAAGCGGAATGAGGATATGATATTTATTGCAACTAGTTAAAAAATGAAAGATTTATTGGTATTGAATATACTAAAAATTAACCTCTTGTTTCTAAATTTTTTACTTATTTATTCCAAAATTAAAAATGAGTAAATACTATTAATGATTGCAGAAGTATTTTGGGATATAGTAAGTGAATGTATGTCTATCAAATTGTATACTTACTTCAAAAGCATTCATTGTTGTATATGTAGTGGGATCTAAAATGCCACCAACAGCACCTTCTTCTGCAATATCTTCGTTAATAAGTCGACTTTGATCAGCTTCTGCAAGATCACCATCCTCAACAGGCTTTAAAAATATAGCATAGAATTAATACAAATACCTCTGAAAACACAAGAGGACATTGATCCATGATTGATTATATACTAACTAATAGAGAAATACACCCATCGAAAATTTTAGACGTAAGAGCACTAACTTCGGCAGAAGTAGGGAGTGACCACAAATTAATCATGGTAAAAATAAGAATGTTAAAATCAATTTACAATAAGAACACATCACAATATATCACAAAAATACGAGTTGAAAGCCTACAAGATAATTCAACAAAGTACCTATATGAAAGCAGACTTTAGGAAACAATCGAGAGCAATCGAATCACGGATGATGAAGGAATAGATAATAGCTGGCTAAAAATAAAAACTAACATTCTAAAAGCCGCAAAGGAATCTCTCGGCGAGAAAACAGTGGACAAAAATAAAGAACTCAAAAAGAAAACACCATGTTTCTGTAGGGAAATAATAGAACAATGTAAAGAAAAGAAAAAAGCGTACCTGGAATATATGACTATAAATAACCACTGGGCACGCTTCTCAAAAGATATAGAACATGACTTCTCCGGATTACAAAAGGAAATGTGGGGATTTATAAGAGGACAGAGGCAAGAAATGGAAGAAATAGTAGAAGTAAAACATATAGGAATAAAAACCTGGATAGATTGTACTCACAAAACCAACCCACAACAGAAGAACCGGAAACACCAGAAATCACAACTGATGAAGAAACCAGAATAAGTACAAAGGAAGTGGAGGAAGCTCAGAGAAAACTAAAAAACCGAAAAGCTACAGGCAGTGATGGATTAGCAAATGAAATTTTGAAAAAAGTACCTGAAGAATGGAAAACAAGTATACTAATTCAACTGTTCAAAAAAGGTGACAGAAAAGAACTGGAAAATTATAGAGGAATAAATCTTTTAAACACCACTCTAAAAATGACAACCAAAATTTTAATCCAACTAATAAATCAAAGAATATCTTTTGAGGACGAACAACAAGGTTTTAGAAGTGGGAGATCATGTACAGACGCAGTATTTGTAACTAGACAAATCACAGAGAAAGCTCTAGAATATAATCGACCGGCGTTCATTTGCTTAATTGACTTGACAAAAATCTTTGACATTGTAGATTAAAAGAAAAAGAGGAAAGGCTATAGAGAAATAAAAATCCTCTGCTATGCAGATGATGCTATTCTCATAGCAGAAAGTGAAGATGACCTACAAAGATTGGTCCACAAGTTTAACATAGTAGCAAAGAAGCTAAACATGGTAATTTCATCCAAAAAAACAAAAACACTGATCATTAGAAAAGAACCTATTAAATGTAAGAGAGAAATTGATGGTACCAACATTGAACAGATTATGGAAACTAACTACTTAGGCCTCACACTATCCAACTATGGAGATGTAGAATCAAAAGTAAAAAAACAAATACAGAAAGCCAATAGAGCAGCAGAATGCCTCAATAATACAATATGGAGAAACAAACATATTAGAACGGAAACCAAGACTACAATTTACAAAGTTGTTGTAAGACCAATAATGATATACACAGCAGAAACGCGACCAGATACATCCAAAACACAAAGAATTGGAAACAGCTGAGATGAGAATACTGAGGAGAATCACGGGGAACACACTTGAATAGAAAAAAAGAATGGAACAACCATATAAGTAGAAAGACATATGATATGGTAGTAAAGATCGCAAGAGACAAGGACGGGAGGAGAAGTGTCTGTCGACCCTGGAAAAGATGGAGCGATAATATAACTTAAAAGCACCACAAAAGAAAGAAACAGAATTGCCTATAGAAAATATAGAAGAAGAAGAATGAATACAAATATTTTTATAAAAAAGAATGAGCAATTTAAAAAAACGCTCCGAAGAGATGATGATATTAATAATAAAAACTCACGGTGCATACTTTTGTTCATTTGGTAGATGTATAGAAAAAAATGGTTTTCGATTCATTTATCAAAAGGATTCAACTTCCTTATTATTCAGTTTTGGAAGGGTACATGGGAAAGTACCTTTATTTTTAAAATACTTTAGAAATTAACAAACATGAGCAGATATTTGTAGGAAATCTTCTTTATTATTCAAGTTTAGAAAAAAAATACCAATACCTTATTTTTTTACATACTTGTATACCATCGCGGAATCGTTTTTCACAACAAAGCAATACTGAACCAGAAGAGATCATTTATTAAGTCAGTACTAATACCAAAATGTCACCATAATTTGGTCTAACAAAAACAGTTATTTGGAAAATACGAAATTACTTACTTGGAGGTTGAAGCTGGAGGGAGAGATGATTATGAAACATTTATTTTTTTTCAGGAAAGTTTTCTTTAGAAAATGTTAAGATACTAAAGTAGATAAAAATAGCAACTGAAAAGCGAACATTGTATGATAGTTTTCCTATATTATATCTAAAGAAACTTGTAAATTTTAAGCATTTTCCTCTCAAATTAATAATTTTGGACTTTTATAGTTAATTTTTTCTATTTTATTCATAATGATTTCAATTCTTTCAATATCACTGTTACTGTAACAGATAAATTGTATGATGGTAGTTAATGTGGAAATATATAGAAACAAATAGTGGGGTATGGAACAATAATTTCCAAAATGTTAGAATTTTTCAAGAATTTAATTACTTACTCCTGCAGTAGTTGTTACAGAATTCGAAATTTCTTGATTAGAATTTCTTATATCAACGAAATTTTCATCACATCGAGTAATTCCTAAATGTTCTATGATAATACCATTTGTAGTTTCTAAAAGCTCTATTTTAACTTCACTCAACCTAAAAAAAGTAATAATTCTTATCAACATAATTTACATATATTATCATCTTAAAAAAGTATATGTAAATCTTCAATATTTTAGAAAAATTGATAGTTATTAGAAAAAATTACATCAAATGAGCACAACAGATTGATCTCGTTGATAATTGTAGATAATGATAGAATCATACCAAACGATATGTTCTTACCATAAAGTTTTTGGAGTTTCTACCAAATGTCAATACGAGAATAGAACTAGCACCAACGTAGAATTTGAAATTATTGAAAAAATAAAACCTCTTTATCACATAGAACTGAAATCCTGGGCAACATACCAAGCATTTTGCAAGTAGAAATATATGCAATTGAAAAATGTGTCCAGTTCAATCTATAGACAAACAGGAGAACCAGATAACCAGACAGCCATCAGAGCTTTAAGCTCAAATATTATAAAATCCAAACTAGTTTGGGATTGCCTAGAATTATTAGAAGAAATAGAAAAAGCATTGGAAAAGAATGTAGATAAGAGCAAAACCAATTATTGGGACAACTTACAGGGATTGAGAAAGGCAAAGACTCTCTTGGGAAAATAATCCGAGAAAATTGCTGAATGTACTAAGTAAGAACAATCTATGAACTCCAAAGCACTACATCTGGGAAAGTATGAAATAGAATATCTTTGGCAGCTACAGCCATCCCACATTCTGGACTTTCTAAAAGAAGTGGGATTAACAGATCAGTTGTAAACACTGGGTTCTCCAGTTTCGCAGCAAGATAGGGAGACACAATAGATCCTTTGGGTCGCAGTGTATACAATACCCAATATCTACATATACATACATATATACATCACATAGAACGAACGAAAAAATTCACAATCTTAGATTATGTTTAACTGAACTGGCATATTGAGAGTTTATTTCATTTTACATGGTTTTATATAACAAAATCAGACATATTATTTTACATGCTTTTCTGTGTAACCTATCTTCAGAGAAATAAGTGTATGCAGCATCATTATTATATTTCAAAAGACAAGGACAGAAAAATACTATAACCATTTAAGAAACAAAACAGATCTTAAACATCAAAATGTAGAACATCTTTTTTACCATATGTACAATTTTTTCAATATATTAGAATAAGTCTTGGAGGACATAAGACATTTTAGTATGGTTAAGACAGACTTTATTGTGAGATTAATGACATTTGATTATCAATGTTAAATTATATTTTCATAATGGTCGAAACATCAAGAGTAATTTCTATTAAAACATGATAAGTAAAAGAGACCTAAAAAGAAGACACTTTATTCTTATATAGTCTACAACACTGTTAAATAACTTTGCCATTAGATGAACAAATGATTAACTATGTTTTTTAAATTCGAACAAAAAAATTACTAATTATTTGCCATGCAAAAATTTCATTTTTCTACTCTTTAGGATCATATTTGTTTTAAGTTCTTACTGTTTTCCATAATACTTTTCCAATTCGGTGATGAGTGACTGATTCAAATGTTCCATAAATCTTGGATCATTGATCAACAACTTGAAGGATTCTAAACCAAATATAAACCGTTTTAATGCAGTTACAAATTCATCTTGAATAATAACGTCTTCATATTCTTCTAAGAAAAGTTGCACTCCTTCACAAACGTCCGTATAGGTTACATATTCCTTAAAACCAAAGTATTATTAATATCAAAGCAAGCAATTTATTGTTGTATACACCCGAAAGTGTAGAAATTGTTCTATGGACAAATAACTAAGTTGGAATTTCTGGCAGCATTGGCGATATTTATATTAAACAAACGGTTAAGCTACTACGTCACCACCAATCACAATTACACTTCTATGAGGACGGTAACTGGGTTATCGAAACGTGCATCAGACATTGTATTTGTAAGTGTTGGTATAGTCGTACTTTAAACAGTGTACAATAGAAACAAAGGACCTATTGTTTACACCCTATTTTATAGTTAATTGGATATAATTTATATGTGATTATTCCATTTAAATTAACTAAATTTTTGTTTGGAAAATATATTGAAAAACGTGGCAGATAGTATAATTATGAGTGTTAGTGTGGTGATCATAAACAGTGTATCAGTTTAAATTAAACTAACAATGACGAAATTCCAATTTCATCAATTCTCAATTGTTTAATTTGTATAGTTAATTATAAGAAATAAAGTTCAAAACACTTAACATTATTTACAATAATTGAAAACAGTCCTAATCATAAATTTAACCAGAACTCCATCCATTTCTTGATAAAAATAACATCTTGAGTTGAACAATACGTGCTGTGCTCTAAGATTTTTGCCCTTTCTTTAATCAATTTTTGTCTCTTATTTGATGTAATTTACCTATTGCCGTCATTATTTTTTTTTTTCGAATAACCTAAAGAATAATCCACCGCATTCTGTCATGGTCTGCAAGATTAGTAGTGTCCAGAAAAAGTTGCCTTATTTTAGTTTTTAAAATTTTTGGTAGAAAATACCAGTAAGTTGTTCCAGTTAATGTCCCTTTAATCAACTTCAAAGCAGTTGATTTATTTTTTTCCTTAACATTAACAAATTTGTCAAGATCAACCATATTTTAGTGATAAGATATTTCTAAACTATTCTAAATATGAAATACAGTATAAACTCATATCTTACTTACGGTATTAGTAGAGGAACTGGATAATGTCTTTAAATCTTGCGATGTGAATGTTCGACTTATATGGTCCTAAAAAATTTGAAATAAAATCCTCTCGGTCTATGCAATAATTTATAATAGAATGTTTCCTGAAAATACTTATTACTTACATTTTTATTAACAGTTGGTGTGAAAACCCTGGATAAAGTTATATTTCTTCCAATAGACTGTAATATATTATACCTTCCATTATCAGAATCAACCATTTGTAAATCTCTAAATAACTGTATTAGGAACTCCGGTCTATTTTCATTTGCTGATATTAATGTTGCCACTTCTTTATAAATACTCTCCCGCATTTCTTCGAACAAGGATGTGATGCTTTAAAAGGTTATTGAATTATATATATATATATATATATATATATATATATATATATATATATATATATATATATATATATATATATACAAAACAAAATTGTAATTAGGTTTCGAATATCCAGATTGATTTGCGAAATAGTACTATTAATGTAATGAAATTATTTAAAGTTATTATTTTGTTTTCCAATGAAATAACTTTACAAACCGAGTTGAATATTGTAGAGAGAGTAGATCTGGAATAGTGAGTTCATAATGAAAATGAAGTTTATCGAACCATATCATACCAAACTGTTTATAACACACAGTTCTAGTAACCAGTTTCTTATCTGAGTGTAATTAGTAAACTTTCTTCAATTGCTAAAGGTTATTTAATGGAATATGTGAAAATTTTTCTTAGGATAATCTTCAATAATTTTTCAACAGATATGGTCACATTTTTAGCTGATGATACAAAAAAGGGAATGCGCAATTTTGTCTCCTGCTTTTCTATATTTAATTAGCATACAACGACTTTGTTTTATGTGAACGTTGACCATTACCAACATACGTTATATTTTATGTACTGTATATACTGTAATGAGGGGTAACTTTGGTAACAAAATTAAGTAGTATACACAATCTACCTAGAAGTGGCAACCCCCACATAGACATTAGACTGAACATTATCAGTATCCATGGATTGGTAAAAGTATAGATTCATGACACTTCATGGTCAAGCGATTTCAATTATATGAAATGAAATACGAAGTAGTTGGCTACTTAGTATTTAAATATAATACTGGACCAAAAATGACAACGTAGTTTGAGAAAATAAGAAAATATATAAAAATTGAAAATTAATGTCATTTTCCCCAAACCTCTCTGAATTAATGAGTATAAAATAACTACTCAAAGCAACTTACTTTGAATTATGTGAGACATCGGTAAGATTTTCAATTCTTTCATTGGGTTCTTTGGACTTAGGAAAAATGCGAGTAGCAGAAATAGTTGAATTTTGTGCGGACACATCATTTAAATGACTGGGTAGTCCAAAATATACATCACTATCATCTTTATTAATTATATCCCTCGATGGCGATTCTGTGATATCGTCGTTTCTCATTGGATTATTAATACTCAGAATTTCACTTGATAGGACCCTACGGAGAAATAATAAACATATTTATTGAACATTTCACTTTTAGCATTTAAATAATTTATTTGAAAAATGATCAAAAAAACGTCTTTCAAACAATTATTACGAAACTACCAATTTATTTCAGTAACTATGAAATAAGAAGTGAAATATTTTTGATTAGTCCAAATTCTAAAACATCAAAAAATAAGAAAAATGATCTTATATTAAAAAAAAGAGAAATCTCTTAATTATAAAATAAAATCCTAAGCCATTTCAGAAAAATGTATTATAAATTTCAAAGTAACTGTAAATAATGTGATGATTTCTGCTTTTTATATATAAAAGCCCAAATTTGGACAATGAGGGCTACCATCTTAATACCCACCAGTGGGCGAAAACAGAGTTTAAATATAAATCATTTCGTCCTGACCTAAAAGTGCTGTTGAGTAAACAGTACATTGCTGGGCAGTAACATTTTGGGGGGAATCATAATAAATTTCGCAGAGGCAACTATACCTATTTCAATATTTACAAAAAAAACATATCACAGACAGTGATATTTGATGTGACATTTCAGAGACCTCAATTTACATCGGCAAAAATTCAAACGCAGTAGCCCCCATTTTATATAAGAATTGTCAATATCAGGTTGAAACAGCAAAAATAATTTCTATAAAAAATACATTATTTACTTAAATACACATATAATCAAAGCAATTATTTGAAATAAAAAAAGAATATGAAAATATCTGTGATATCACGGTATCAGACAATTATTATTATTAAATTTATTAGAATAAAAATTCTTACAAACCACAATAAATTTGATTTTATGTTATCTCATACAACATAGAGATAGTGTATGAGGGAAGTTAATTATATTATTGATCGAATATCAAATTTTCGACGTAAACTTTACATTGTTGAACATAATTTCAACCATAATATTTAATTATTATAGTGCGATTATATTTTGTTTATAGTCCTAGAAAAATTAATAAACATAATTTTCACTTACCCAGTTTCTTTAGTAGCCATTCCGTGTGGAGTATTTTCTTGAAATGTACTTGTAGAATCTTGTTCAGAATTACTTTTTGAAAAAGATATGAATGTGAAAGGATCGACAGATTGATTGGTAAAATTCGAACGATCAATGACTGATGGTAGGTTTTGTAAAACTTCGTTATTTTTGGATGACAAAAGATTTTGTCGAGAATAACTGAAATAAAATTAGAAAGTAGATATTAGAGAAAGAATTTATCATATTACCATCATTTGAACTATGTAAGCATATCCCAAAATCTCACTGCACTGGATTTGAGCAACAAAGGTTTTGTGATTAAAACAGTTTCGAACATTTTAAACTGATTGGTTTACTTTCTATTTTCATAATAATACAATAAATTTAAATGGATAAAGTAGTGTGTTTCAATATTTGTCTCTGAAAGTAACTAAGAAAGTGGTTTTTTTTCTAATTTGGAAAACCATCAGAATTTGAATATGATTTAATATATTGCTGCGTCAGTAAAATTTTTATATCTAAAATTCAGTAGAAACACCTCAAAGTATATATTAATCCTTTTCGTGAATATGAATCACTTGCTATAGAGTTGGAAGGTCGAAAAATCGTTGTTAACACACATTGTTACATTGTTTATCAACTAACAATAAGATAAAAAGTTCAACAAACGTACAAATTTTTTTTCTAACATCTTTCATCCGAGTAAATATATACTAGTATATAATAAGAGTGAAAGTCTCTTTAATATAAGTGTGATAAAGTAGAGAACACAATGTTTATGCTACCACTAAGCCTACTCACAATTTCAATGTCTAAGGCGGATTACAATAATCAGGTTATCGTTCTCAGAGAAGGTAAAAGCGTAGATGTGAGTGGTGGTGTAGTAGTAACATAAACAGTGTGTTCAGAATGAACATGAATATTGTTGTTAAAAAGGGAGTCCCATTTCTACACACCAGCGTGTGTGGAGAGTTCAGGAAAGTACTGAGATTAAAATATCACTGAAAAATACCTTCTAAAATTATCCCAATAGTTATTGGCTCTATTTCCGGGAACCACTTGGTTATTAAGAGCTTGTCCTGACCAAATGTGATTTGGTAAAGAATGCCCAATTGCAGTTGGCATATTAGGTGCTGCTGAATTCTGTTGCATGTTTACTCGATTTGCATTAATGTTGTTTAAACAGGAATCTAACAACTGACTGTTGTTATTAAGACAATTAAGTGACATATTTGGTAGAGAGCAATCAAATGGCTCAGGCACAGGAACTGTAAAACTTCCATGTTGATTCATTTTATTGACATCTACTTCGGTTTGATGCATTCGACGATTTGGTGAAACCTGTGGATTAGTTTGAAGTGATGGCGGAGAATATTTATCAGAGGGTCCCATACTATTTAATCGTTCTTGTAGCTAAAAACAAAATAAAAAAAAAATAAAAATAGTGTTACAACAATAGAAAGCTTAATAAGAACAAATGGTGGCTCAAGTATTTATAATAAATTTTGTAGTCATATGAAGACTGAATGCACAAATTAATAAGTGACTCACTCAAAATAAAATTATATAAATTAAGAACATGTATAACAAAAAGTATTGTTTTGTAATTAAGGTATAAAATAATCAAATATCAACCAAAAAAATCTATTTAAGTTTATCCAAACTTCAGTTGTTTTAAATAGAACAGTTGTCTGGAGTTCAGTGGCGATAAGAGAATAGGCTTGTTTCCACTAAGAATAAATCGGATGGTTTTGAGTTTCTAATGATTAACCATGATAATTAGTAAATAAAAAAAACAAATTTTCTACAAAAATAATAGAAGATAAGAAAATAAGGCGTTTAATCACGTGACATTGAACACCAATCAGAAAAACATGACGTCACTCCTTAATCTCCCAAATATATATACAGGTAAAGCCAGTTTATATTTTTTCGGCGATGTTTATGGATTAGCTGTATTAGCAAATATTAATACTAATCAAATTTAGGCTATATTAAATGAACCAGGACATATGGGACCCACAATCAACTTGGGTCCGGAACTTTTCAAACTTAGTTCAAGTTTCTCTTCAAAGAGCTTTTTACTTTTGAATAACAAACCTAAAGTCAAATGCCAATATTTATAACAATAATTATAGTTTAAACAATTCCAACATCCAATACTTGTTCATAATTACTCAGTTTGTGACTGTTAAATCTCTTTAATCATATAACAAAATTAGTAAATGTGCTGAACTAATAATTGATAATTTCTATCAAATATCTAATCCTCAGTCAAATTTGTCATAATCAGAATTCTAATCTTCATATGTTTGGTAATAAGATCTACAAAAGAACTAAATTCATAACTATTACGCAATAAATAAGATCTCTCTCAGCCTTTCTCGATAATTTGGTGGAAAAAGCTGTTAAATAGGATTTGCAATTGCTCCGCCTGCCAATCTGCTTCTGACAAATGCTGCCATAAAAATTATCTCGCTTTTTAACAGATTTATTGTATTTAAAGCATTGTAAGGTAGTTCCAAACTGTTGGTACTCTTTCCAGTAGCTTCAAACAACAGTAAATATTTTTTATGATTGATTATTCAGTAAGAATTTTGCACATCTACATTTTAGTGTTTGCTGCAATTGTTTTTTAAAGGACTCGTCGGGTTTGTGCGTACTTCTATACATACTTATACTAGGTTTTACGTTCATTACTTTCAATTTTTACGTTTGAATATGAGGTATAAAAAATTGGCTTTTGGTATTGTGAGTTGTGGTAACCAGAATGAGAAGATTTTAGCGAATTTATCCCTTCTATAAAAGGATTCAAAGAATTATTTCGGCAGATTAATATTTGTCGTTGCTATTTCAATGTAAATCACTTCTATATATATTCTAGTTCATGGTGTGGAGTATGTGGTTTCCTTTTCTGTCTCCAACACGCATTTATTGATATATGAGCTAATTTCTATAGCTAAATACAATTGTTCTGATATATTAATACTCAGCAAGTAGAAGAGTAATCTCCAGAATTATTTGATGCAGAAAAACTTGCTCAAATAGCTAGAAGAAATCCATCAATTATCAAATAAAAAGGCAGCGGTATAAAGTACTGTTAAAAAAAGCTTCAAAGTGACAGACTTCGATCAGAGAACTCCGAGAGGCCGTAAAGTAGAGGTAACCTAACCTAACCAATGTTTTCATAAATTCCAACCTAGTGAACAATAGTGAATGATATTTTTTCCAGAAAATGGACTGGAAAGTGTGGTTGAATAAATGGATCATTCAATATGAATCCATTTTCTAAGAGATACATGAAAAATTGAAATATTTTCCGTGCTTCTTTTTATGATTCCCTAATTTTTCTATTGATTTGATTTTTAAAAAATTTAGGAACTAATAATAATAAACATTTACTATATTCAATACTTACTATTAACAAATTACTTTTCATGGTAGCTAGTTCCCTTTGTTGTAACCAGAGCATCTGATAACACTGATTCAAAGTATTCAAGACAAACGACTGTGTTTGAATTGTATTATTAGTAAGCCAGTTGTAGTAACTACCGATGTCATTACTCATATTATTACCCGTGTTTGAAGCAAACGATTGTGGCAGTGCTTCTGAACTTGGATTGGCTGTATTCGAATTGGAACGTTGTGAATGTAGTGCTTGTCGTCTCTGCGGTGACGGTATCAGATTATTTCTCAGCTGCTGCGCATTAGAAGTATGTTCCTGACTAATTTGTAGTTCTAACATTGAATCGCACATACTTTTTATCATTTGTAACTGTTCTTGAACCTAAAACAATAATGAAGTTTTAATTATTTGAATTTTTTATTTTTTAACTTTAACTCAAATTAGTGTGGAATGCGAAAAAAGATGATATCGATTTGATTTCAATTGGCATGTTATTGAGCATTCTTTTGCATTGTAAAATATTGAGCACTTAACTAATTCTGAACGTGGAGTAGGTAGATAAAGGCGTTCCTAAGTGCCACGATCTTTCTGAAATTGGAGAACCGTGCTTAAACTCAATAAGGGCATAATAAACTGCCAAAGAGGTAGATAAGTTCAGTTTTTGGAAACTGATCGCAGCTTATTTCCAAGAAATATATGCCACGACGAAATATTGAATGATTTTTCTCGAAAATACAACGTCAGTAGATTCAATTGTGAATCACTCTACCGGCTCGCAGTCAAACAAATGATTTTATAAAAAATATTTATCATATAAATCCGATCCAATAAACCAAAAACAATCTGAAATAATTTTTGAAATTGGAGCACCTAAGTTAGTTTTATTTCCGGTATTTATTTTAAATTCATTTAAAAAACAGGAATTATTAGCATTATAATATTTTGGAAAACTTTTCAATATTGAGATTAAATGTAGGGGTAATTTAATAAAATTTAGCTTTTAAAATTTTTTTAGTCAATTAAGCCCTCTAGCTGTGGTATACAACTTAGTAATTATTTCAAGATTTTTCTCAACGCTATACTTGTAACTTTTTTCCCGGTTCTGTAATATAAACGGTTTCTGGTATATACTGGGATAAATTAACAAATTATACAAAATAATGTCTCTACCTGATTTGAAATGGGATCTTCTGCATTACACCTACTAGATCGTTTCAAACAGGTTGTCTCTCCTACGGAATTACTTCTAAAATTTATTTCAGGTTCATAAGTAGGTACAATTATGGGCTGAAATCCATTTGACTGTTCACAATTGCGATGAGAATTTTCCGACTGGTAATTTGTTATACTTGATGGTGAATAATTTAAAGATGGAAGTGATAAAAAATTATGTTTGAGCTCTTGATAATTATTAACTTCGTCCTGGCAATCATCACTAAAAATTATATCAATGTTACTTCAAACTATAAATAGGTTGGCAAACGGAGTGAAGCAGATTAATTTGGTTTGATTAATATGTTTAGGGTTAATGATTATTGTTCAGAGGCTCGTTATACTACTTGCACATAATACATAATTTAAAAAAAAGAATATTATTTTCATTACTTCACCTGGAAAATCTTTCGGAGTCACTTTCTTGAGATATAATTGATGTCCAAGGTTCGTTGAAACCATTAGCAGAACTTATTTCTGATTTTGTATCGATACCAATATCCTGATTTAAATTTGAAGCATTGCCTAAAAATGCTAATAATTAAAAATCTAATTAACTAAATAAACTAAACTAAATAATAAATTGGTATGCATGCTTAAAAACTAAGATGTATCGAGTTAGCTGATTGACAATAATATATCATAAAAAAGCTTGCGAATGATTCCACTCTTAGTACAAATAATAATAGTAAAAATTCAACAAAAACCCAATTGATAATAAAACTAAAGAAAAATTAACGAAATCAATTATGGAACATGGACTAAAGAAAGGCATTCCGATCCTTTCAACCATTAAAATGGTGTACTTAGAGAGTTTTAACGAAAAGTATATCTTGCAAAAGTGTATAAAATGTGGACAAATACACTATGTTAAAAACGGTACCGAATGTGAGTGATTTTGTGTATATTGTGAACAAAACGGTCATAAATCGATGTCAAGAGAATACTATCCAGCATCAATTAAAAAATACCTTACATATCATTAAAAATTAATTAAACAGGTATTATTTTTTACAGGCCTTCATGGTTTTGACGGTGTAGTAACTTCATCCGAAAAGACTTCTTTTTCAAAGACAGTTCTTAAAAACCATAACTCTAAAATTTAGATTTGTAGAGTTTATCTAAAAGACCTTAAAATACCAACAACTACAAAAAATTGCGAACATATATATATATATATATATATATATATATATATATATATATATATATATATATATATATATATATATATATATATATATACATATATATTGTTTGTGGTAATTTAAAGTGTCGTCATCGTAAAAGCTTAATAGACAGTACAATATATTTTTGGAAGGATAAAAAACTAACGGAAGTTGATATGCCTATATGACCTTCGCCAATAAATATTGCACAAGTTTTAATTAGTTTAATGAATTACTCATAATGGATTCTAATAGAAGGTGATACATTAAGATCTGAGCAAATAGAAAATGAAGCAACATTAAAATGTTCTCGTTTTTACACATACACACACCACGCCAACGTACACACAAATATTTACAACAATGCATCAACTTCTCAAACTCTACACCACAGACAACAATGTCCAAACTTCTTAAATTTTACACCATATCAAGACTAACTGATAACCTGACATCGAGTTGCCACTACACAGTGTCATATAGGTAATCGTCTTATCTGGAATTTTCGTTTAGAACAATCTCGATTACTGTTTTCAGCTCTAACTGTCAAAATAGAGAGTGCTAGAAGGATGGTGATTTCTTAAGCTGATTACAAAATGCCAAAATTTCTAACTCCAAAACTAATAGTATTCACATGCACTACCTTGCAGGGCTCTGTGAATCTTGCTGTATCCGATAGATGACGTCATTCAGGCGCGTGACCAGGGGCGACATTTGCCATCTGGCTTGGAGTTTCGGTGACTTACCCTTCTTCCCAGTTGGGTTATGCAACCACACTAACGTCCCTTCCGCAAAGCGTTGCGATAATACGGGACCTTCGTAGTCTCCAGTCATCCACATAAGAAAATGTATTCCTTCCATCTTCTTCCTCAGTTTTTCCATATACTTGGTGATGCAAGCTCGTATTTCCAAAGGCCTACTGGCTATTATGCCCACCCACCGACAACCTAAGCTCGCTCACAAAATTCGCCAATGTTGGCGTCACAGATATGGATTCGTGACTAATTGACCTTTATGCTAGCAGATTATAAAATGCGTGATACAACATTGATTTATTTGAAAATGTAAGATAAATTAAATGTGGCAATCTACTTATTTTGTAGATAATCCAAGATTTATCATTTACTGTTGAGAAGTATTTAATACATTTATATTGTACACCATTTCTATCCTTATGCGAACAGCGCAAGGGCTGTTGTATTTGTGGAAGAGCTCAAGCGCGCAATTTGTCGAGTCGTTCATTGTAAGATGCGGAGTTAAATAGTAGTGTTTTGTGTGTAATATTATTATTCTTATTGTGCCTACGTATTATTTGATTCACCATGTACCTTAACGATTACTAAAATAATTTAGTTTTTCAGATTATTGAAAAATAAGGTTTGATCAACCTGAATGTGTTATGAGATATAAGTTTAAAAGTTATTTAGTACAACGCTCGTTTTGCTGCAGCTAATAGGTCTAAACTAAACATCTTTGGTTAGGTCTCTACACCTCTACAACCAATATTATGAACTACAGATATTTATAAATGAATATATTATCTTCAAATAAGAAAGATTAAAAAACTGATATAGTTATTAAAACATAAAAAATATTACCTTTATGTTTTGCCATAATTTCCACGAGTTCACGTTTTTTGCATTCCAATTCAGATTGCAGAGCAATTTTCTGAACTATACTTAACATGTTCCCTTTTTTTAAGTGGTTACCTCTATCTCTTGAACTATTATTGAGTTGCTTGGGTTTTGTGTCGCGAGTAGTGACATTTTCGTTTATATACGTGTTACTATCATTGTGAATTCTAGAATTAAATTTTGGATTTTTCACATCTTTTTCACAGAAGAGTTCTCTTCCCGAGCATAAATAACAACTCATTTTTCTGCTGTCACAAGAGTGATTTGTATTTTGTAATATATTATCTGGCAACTTAACAACTTCCAGCATATCTTTCAACTTGCTCAATTGCTCTTTCACAGCAGATATATTTTTATACTGATTATCTGAAATATGGTAATTAAATAATAAGTTCACAAACATTTTTGTACGTAAAATACGTATGTGATGTGAATCGCTGGATGATAGTTACTCAATAATAATGATTCAAATTTATTATCCAACTGAATAAAGGTCTAGGCATAGTAAAACCATAAAGATAAATGGTTTTTGTGGGTTGAATTACAATTTTAAAATTTGCATCAAAAACAGAACACGACGTCAAGAAACTTTGATTACCCATTCTGTGTTAAGATCTGCCATGAGGGAAGCCATTCATTTCACAACATTCGCCAAAATCGACGACTGTAAGTAAACCAAAGGAATTACGTTATATCAACATTATTGAGATACTCAGTAACTATCCAAACAGTACAAATCCTCTGTTAAATACAGTTAGTCCAATACTAAATATGTATGTGTGTCAAAAAAATGATTCCCCGTGACATAACTGATTCTCCACCAAATGGAAGATGTTTGGCAATAAACATTGGAACATATTGTCCATGTGAAATATAACCCAGCAGGATGAAATCAAATCCTTGCTGTGAATTTACATTTTTTACATTTTAGAATCACATACATGAAACTTTCCATCGACTCAATTATTTATTGACTCGATGGGCATAATCGATTTTCTCTCAATTCAACTATTCAATTATGAAGGGTGCGCATCCAGATAATTAATAGTCAATGAGATCTTGATCAGTCCTCTCTAATTAATAGTACAAAATGATTAATTGAGGAGCTATGGCCAGTGCTCTCCTTTATTTGGAAGATGAAAAGGAAACAAAGATACTCTCTTCATCCAATTTTCAGCAACTTATTACTAAATGAGAAATTCCACACGTTACATGGTAACTTGAAGAATCATCCTGAAAAATATTACAGCTTTTACAGAATGAGTGAAGAAGTTTCATTTCGCTAATGGGTCTGCCCATTATTTAAATTGACATCTAAATATTTTTTCAATAATTTCAGATACAGCGAAGATCTCTTCTATATACATTCAATGAAGTACTCGACATCATCTATGAAGACATTTCCCACCATTTCGAGAGCATCCGAATAACTTCGTTCGTCAAAACAAAACTGACCTGTATAGGACATGGCCTATTTAATTGTGTCTATGCACATTTGAATACAAGGCTATGGACATAGATTCGACAAGCGATAGTTGTACAGGTTTTTAATCAAAAAGCAGATAAATGGTTTTATGATTTTTTAGTCAAACAACTGTCGTATTGGCTGTATGCGCCCTCCCATTTGATTCTATAGACTTTTGACAAACAGCTAAATAGTAATACAATTAAAAGTTGTGTCTAAGCGCCTAGTCTAAGTCTGACAAAATAAGAATTTTTTAACCCCATTTCAGATAACTGATTTGGTTTATTTGGTATTATTTACAGAGTATGGCTAAATTATGAAATATATTCATTATTTTGCAAACAATTTACTTTAAACAACAATCGTGGAATAGAACTATTTTCAATTTAGTTTCAGATCAATCTTTTAGGTAGAAATACGCAACAGCACAACAGCGATTAATTTTCAAAAAGTAAGATGCTAGTAATCAATAAAAATCATGTTGTCTACTTGCCAATTGAAATATCAGGTGACTTTTTAACAGATGAAACGTAGCTACTTTGACTGAAGCCCAACGCATAGAAATTTCAATTTTGATAATATATAAAGATGAGAGTTGAATTGGTAAATGAAGACCATTACAGTGTCCTCATGATGTCTAGATCTTACAACTCTAAATTTATTCTATGGGGTTTATAAAAAGTAAAGGATTGTAAAGATAAACTGTAAAACCTGCTGGTTTTGTAAGACTAATTTAGATACGAACTTGATAGATTTTAACTATTTACATTTATAATAGAATATTTATTAGCCTTACCTGTATCGTCATAGCTATCTCCAAAGCTTTGCAGTTGTGCGACTAAATGATCTATTTGATACTTTCTGCTCTGTAATTCGATTAATTTTTTATGGAGTTCAGCATGCTGCTTAGCAAGTTCTGAATCTGTATTATCCAATGTGTCAAGCAAACGTTCGTTCTCATCATGACTGGTGTGCAAATTCATAATTTGGTTGTGTAGACTATCTGAGTTAGGAAATCCTTTATCTTGATTATATACCACAGAAGTACGTGGAGATTGTAATGGTTTCTTTAATTTTTCGGACCTATCTTTAGATACAGTATCAAATTCCATATAGTTTCTAGTATCTTTTTTTAATGGACTGTGAATATCATTACACACTGAAAAAGATTCTATTCAAATAACATAAAGACACACTCGTTAATACTACAATGATACCATCAACTTAAAGCAAATACATTTATTAACATCACAAATAATGATCTGATCAATAAAGATAGATTTTGACAAAAGTGTATTTAAAGACTTGTGTCAACAAAAAAAACTTTTGAGTAGTCTTTTGATTACTTCTGATAGCTTGAAATCACATTTGCCTGTGAGACTGTGATATCCTTTTTATAAGACTACAATTTCTGCTTCAAATACTGTAACGTCCTTTTAGTAAGACTGCAATTGCTACATGAATGACATGATATGATTATTTACTGAATTTATAGCAATACACAAAAACATTTCTCAGTTGGGAATTATATATATATGTTTTAAGTAGTTTAAGTCGACTACAAATTCAATTGATGCGGTCAGTAGCATTGCCAGTTCAACTACATTCAAGACATTGGTACGTATCTACAGTTTGTTTACGATCTCAAGCCCAGTGTTATTTTGACTCCAAAAATCCAGTCCAGGGAAGCGGGACCAGGGAGGTTATGTTGAAAAATTATACAATAGAAGTTTTAGATTTTTTCGTTATCTACAAATTTTGTAGTATGAAACACTTTTCTCTAGGAAGTCTCGTTTCTCGACAAATGAAGAAAAACTGTTTTTATCCTTTAAATATTCCAGGCGGCAGTTGCCTGCTACCCAACCTACTATACATAAAGTTCTCTTCTTCTATAAGACATAGCTACTTATAGTCTATATGAATTTCATACAAGTATGTTATTTGTAATTGGCCAGTTAAACCTCTGAAGTGCTAAATAGTTCTAATTTTTAATTTGAATAATTTATTCTTGTACTAAATGGTTTAAGAATATGATTTTCACATTATTAAGCTTAGTACAGTGCTTCCTGACATCGCGTACCAAAATTGATATTGTTTCATTTTTATGGTCTCAATAAAACTTGTAATTGTTGCATCGTAAAACTGAGAAATAAGTATTCCACAATTATCTACAAAACTATTTAAGGTATGAGCATTACTAACATACTGTGGGGTAGTAGTATATAATTTTAATAATTAATATACACTTTCCTCAGTACAGGTAGTCCCTGTAATTTAATTAAACCTGATTGGGCTTATCAATTTTAATCAAATCAAATTCCTAAAGGATATTCCCAAAATACAAAGTGCTCGTAATGTAACATATCATGATGAAGGGATAAAGTCAATACTTTAGCACTCCTGACCTTGCTAGCGAACTCTATCAAATTCAAATGCATGAAGACGAGATTACAAGGGCATAATTTTCAATCCAAAATGTATACTTGGAATTTAGACTTATGCCGATGGGACCCCCCATGTAAAATCCAAATGCTTTACTATTTCAAAAGCGTTTCTTTGTGCAAGCAGTCAGTTATTCAAATGGAAAAATTACAAATCCAAATTTTAATATATGTTGTGAATCAAAAGGGCGGATCTAACAAGGACAGGTTCCCAATTTAGGGAGCTTTTATTTTAGGACTTTATACAGGATGTGAAATGGAAATTAACAGTATTAAAATTGAATAATTCAAAAATTATCAAACTGAAGTTAGATTAGCCAAAAAATAAATTTGGAAATATAGAATTCAACAGATTTTTTAACTAACCACAGAGAAGTTCTAGAGCATATAAGTTCTGAAAAATTGGAATTCATACTAGAAATTTGACATGAAAAGTGGTAAAAACCTGTAAATAACTTCATTCTATATTTCCAATCTAAATGAGTATTTATTACCTTCTAGTAGAAGATTGCTTTGATTGTGACTCGATAAACATCGCTTGTTTTCGGATTTTCTACGAAGAGGATATCCCATCTGTTGGCGTTCTTTTAAAATTCCTAAATTATAACCAGCATTATCCAAATTAGCATTTTCCTCATTTTTTCTACATGAGAAAGCACTCTCCATGGAATAATCATCAATACTACCTGTAATCTGATTTACAAATTGAGCTAAAATATTATTTAATAATTCAAAATATTAATTCCAAAACAATGACTATATAACATGGAAAACCTTGAAAGCCTATTCAATCATTAAAATTCTGTAATCTTTCGATCTATTTTACAAGAGAAACATACGTAGATACACAAAAGGGTCCATGGGTTGATCTATTCTACATACACAAATATAGTATGAAGTATTATTCTAATGATTTGATGGAAAACGAGATATGCGCGCTGTCGCAGCCTTATGAACAATATTCAGCTGTTCTGCTCGAATTCTTACTAACCCTTTTTAATAATCAAATATCAGTTTAGAATGACCATGTCGATGGATTGGATTTTAAATGAATAGCGACCACTTAGAAAAACAGATTTTAATAATACTATAATGAATATAATAACTTAATATGTATTTATTCTTTGAAAATTACAAAATTACTGACTACTAAAAATCTATTTTATTCCTAGCTGATTGAAGCGCCGTTGTACAGGCGAATTAGGGTCATAACAAGAAAGTATCCTAAACAAGGATAATATATAATAATAATATTTTACCCACTGGTAGAATATGTATTTTTTATTTTTCATGTTTTATTTCTACTGTTCAGTTGAAAATATGAATCACTGTCAATAATCTTTGTAAATAACAATTGTTTCCGCAAGAGAACACCTGGCACAAACCATATTAGTACAAACATACATACTTGGGTTGGGATGGCTAGAATCACATAGGCTATTGATTACCTTAGTACAAAAAATACATCCTTAAATGAATTATACAAAAATCCCGAAAATTTAATAACTAAAATATGTTCAATGATTGATGCACTCAAAAGCAACATTTTTACTCATTCCATATCTTCGCATGCTAAGCAAAAATGAACAGGTTTTGTTTTGGAACTAATTTCATAAAAACATTTTATTCTATGAACCGGCCAAACACCACTGATAATAGAAATCTCTAATAGTTATATATTTTAATTAACTTACCTCCTCATCTGTTTTCTTCATACTCTCCATCAAAGAGTTCGTCACTTTTAAATACTCATGAATTTGGTTCAGTTTGTCTTCTATTTGCTTTTTATTTGGATACTTCCTTAAATTATCACATTTTAAAGTGGAGCTCGAAGAATTTCTTCTTGAGTTCGGTGAACTGGGATGTGATGATCCTGTATGAGAGTTCATTTTGTTTCAATTTCTTTTAACATCAAATTATTAAATGTTATATTAGATGTTAATATATTCCTGCATTGCAATTATTTAGAACCCTGTATATTTATACTCTTTAGAAATGCTATCACAATAGCTACCATAAGATTTAAAGAGTAAGATTTAGTAGGTATATCTTCTAAGTATTTAGTAATTTTATTTTCTACTCCTTTCCAAGTATAAATAGATTTGGTTGATTTCTTCAATTTTTGGATTTGAAATTTGTTCAATTAAAAGTTGTAAGCATTTTTTAAAATGTGTTTGTTCAAAATCTATAAGATATGTGTAGGGTTATTAAATCAAGCTTTTTGTAGTTATTTTAGTTCTTGAGACTGGCAGATTTAATCCGTTTATCATAATCATTTGTCTTGATTGTATTTGATTCCTTTTCAATAATAATTTAATTTTTATAATTGAATGTATATTGTTTTTCTTATTTCATGGTTAATGCAAATTTATTTTTTGTATGTAGTACATTTGGGAAAATTTAATAGGTCATATTAATTGAAAAAAGATCTTTTTGAAAAAACCAAATATTGTTAATTTTTGTTAAAAATATTTAAATTGTGGTTACTTTTCCATTGTACACATAAGATTTGTACACAATAATGTGTTCCACATTTGCATGAATTGATGTTGTTTTGTAAAATTCAATACAATAATACTTATTCTAGAAATGTTAAAAAAATAGACTCGAGAATTTCTTCTGCAAAATATTCACTTTACTACTATCATCAGTTGTAGTCCAATTAAATTTCTCATAACATGACTAAAAGAACTAATAGTTATCTATTATAAGAACTACAAAAAGACTCACCAATTGAGTTTAATGCAGTATAACTGATTTGTGGTGATGAAAAATTTTGATCTTCAAGAGTGGACTCAACAATTAACTCATTAAATTGATTACTTCGTCGAATCTTAAATTCTTTAGATGAATCACGAGATGGATAACAGTCACTAGACTAAAAACACAAACATTTCACAGTAACATATTTTCACATAAATCTGATTTATTATCATCTTGAAACGATATTACAATGAAACTTACACTATTTGACAAACTTCTTAATCTTTCAACGCCGGTAAAGGGTCGAGAATGATTATTTCGTTGTTTAGGGACTGTTCCAGTACTTCGTTTATTTACATGCCTATCTTCTTCGGACATTATTGACTACAAATGAATCTGCTTATTTTTTTATATGGTATCATAAATAAACTTCCTTATACTTTGACATTTGAATAAAAAATAGGTTAGATTCTAATATTCTTCTTTCTCTACAAGTTATGTGGCATATAAGATTACCAGGTGTATAACAGCTCCACATTTCTCAAAAACTCCACCACAAAGTTACATCATGTCAGAATACTTATAATTTCTTTAATGATATTCAGAAAAGGACTTTTCGGAAACTATAATTCGAAATCACCTACCAACTGATTGCGGGACCTACCCACAGATCACCAATATTTACATTATTCATTTTACCAAATTGAAGTCGACTGAGAGTCTGATCCTGAACCACAGAATTAATACTATTATAAATTCTGTGCCTGAACAAGACTGTGGCCTGAATTAGAAGATGACATCCTTTATAAAATACTGGTAAATTTGAATTTTATTGAAGGCCCGTAATTTAACTTATTTGAAGGTAATTGATAACGCTACCTCAGAATTAATAAATGTTCGAATTGATGCTTTTGCTCATGAAACTTTCCAAAGTTGCAAATGTTTATGATGTAGTGTAACAAACAAAAAGATTTTGAGAACTATTATGAAAAAAATAAATTTGGAAATCCATTGGTTGAAATGTTTTCAGGATAAAAATGTTGTTGTCATTGTAAGAGATCTCTTTTCTCACTGGAAATGTACTCAAATCATAATCATAGTAATATGTGATCATCATTTAGTTATATCTTGAAAAAAAAATGTTGCTATTTATTAATAAGGTGAAATGAAATTGGAACAAAATATACATTTTCAAATGAAACTATATCAACTGAAATATAACATATTAGATAACTGGAACTAATTTTAATAAATTTCATTACTTGAACTGCATAATAAATCCCTTGCAATAATCAAGTGCAATTTTTTCTAAAATGTTTTATTTTTCCACAGGTTATGTTAAGGACATCGTGTCGTACTGGTCATATAGGTATAAAGCTTAAAGTTTGTCTTTAAAACGTTACGTTCATAAATAATAATTTTAATATAAAATCTCAATAGTATGAGTAGAGCTATTTCTCTCAAAGCCAAATCAGAAGGTGAGCTGTTGTCCTTAACAAAGTAGCATTTTTACTTCATTGATGAATGTAACCAAGCAAACAGCCACCTTGGACTTCGGCTTCAGAGAAATCATCCTTCTCCCTTTCCGTACGCCTTGATATCATTATAAAGAACAGTCTGAGCCATATGCTGAAATATGTTCACAGCTCAGAGCATGTCCCTTGTTTTCATCTGGTTGTTCACTCTTTGCTTAATTCGTTTGGCATTTGTGACAATCTCTAGCCCAATAGTGTTTCTAGTGGCACTTGTAACTCTTGGACCATCAACCAATTTGCTGCAAAGCACGTGAAGTTTCATTGGCCCTTCTTTTACTTTAGCGATATTTTGGCAAGACGTGCCACTTCATCACTTGATTTTTTGCTCAGCAGACGTATTTCAATTAGCTTCAATATTCCATTAGACTATTGAGAGTTCTGTCTTGAATAGGAACACTCTCCCAGACACTTTTAAATTCAAAGTAAGGGGGAGGGAGAGTTAACATGATCCGTCACATCAATATTAATTTGGACAGTTCAGCCTCTGGCAACCTCTGAAAGAAAGAATGATTCTAGAAGTCTATATAATTTTTTGAACTCAGCTCATACACAGAACTCACTTGGCCCAAATATCTTTGGGCCAATGTCAACTATTTATGACATCCAAAACTTTTTGATGTGTCAGCAGTAAATTGATTTGCCTTTTCCAACTTTCTCAATAGAAGCCTTGAAATCAATTGATCCTGATGTGCTCATGATCAACTATCACAAAATCAAATACCAGGTTAATAAACAAACATTATTAAGGCACATCCATCCTCTTGGGTTAAATTCAAATTAAAAAAGGAATAGAATTTTAGACAGTGTAATTAAAAACAACTACACATACAAATTGAATGTCAATATCAAAAAAACAGTCACAGAAACGTTTCCGTGAAATCAATATTCAAACGGTAAATCCATTGTTGTCTTGTGTTTGACCAAGTACCAGCTAGATACTCCTATAATATTAGCTTATGTACAATTTATTATTAATTTTTATTTCGTAGCATTCTTCATTTGAAAGAATGTCATTGTCCTTTACTTTCTACATTTCTTACTAAATCCACACTCATTTCAGTTTGTACATCTGCCTCATTATTATCAATACACTTTTCTCTATTAAGTGAGACTTCTTTTTTCAAGTCTTTTCTGAAAATTTTAGCTAAAGTATGTACAGATATACCAAGCAAATTAGCTCTTGCTTGTACTGTAAGATTTGGATAACGAATTAAAGATTCTTTTACATAAGGAACATAAACTAATCTACCCAGAGTACTTCTATTTTTTCTTGGTTTACTGGATAAATGACCATCTCCAAATAACTGACATTCCCATTTTCTGAGCGTATCGCATTTTGGAAATTGCTTCTTAAATCTAATGAGATAGTTTTGTTCCAGCTGTTCATCAGACATTCCTGTATATACTCTTTCATGGTACCACACAGCAGCAACTATTTTCTCTTCTAGAGTACAATTTGTCGCGTTACATCTTATTGCTTTTAATTGATTAGGTTGTTCCAAACTAGAATCATTGTCTTTGCTAGTGTTATTGGAAGTGTTCATTTTTCATATTCAACGGATATGCCAGTTTATTAAATTCATAAAAATGCCAACCTTAACTTCGCTATAATTCTTTATATATTTCTGTATAATATATTTTGACAATTCATTTATTATAAACTTCAAAAAATCTTCTTCATTTTCGTAATAGAAAGATCTCATCCACTAGGACTATTCGGTCTATTTTGTTGATTTTTTCGGATCTTAAATGTTTCTAATGAATATATTTATAAGTGATAATAAATAATAATAAACAAGTTAAATCAGTCGTACTCACTTTGTGTTTACTGCTACACGCGTGTTTGATTAAACTACTTCGCTTCGCTCACCCAACTTGTTTGACGTTTTTGCTCGTTTACTGGACTGTTTCGCATTTTGATTTGGACTTTGCTTGCTTGGAAGTGTAGAAGATGAGTTACACGTTAAGTCAGTATGCAGAAATGCATTATTTTTACGGAGTTGCACGAGGGAACGGCCTTTAAGCAGCGCGACTATATCGTGAACAGCTTCAACGTCGTGGTGGGCCGCAGCCTGAGTATTATCCAGACCATCGTGCTTTTATTAACACGCACCAAAACTTAATGGCAGGTCACATTCCTGGTCAACGTGGTCTGAAGAGAAAAATTCACGTATTATGAATGATGACCTAAATTTTCAAATTTAAATTGAAAATCTAAACAGGCTACTTCATGATTTCTTAGTAGGCTTATAAAGTGCCCTCAACTTTCAGCTTTCAGAATCATCAATAAAAAAAAATGTTACTTAACAGTCTACTTTTGTTAGAATTAGCCTTTAAAGACAACAAAGTGGAAAAAAATCAAACAATTGGTTTAAAATAAATTCTTGCTATTTTATGATTTTTCTGATGAAGTTATGATAGAAAATGCTGCAAAGTAATAAAATCTAGCTTTAGAGGTTGGTTGGTCAAGAAAAGTTTTAGGTAAGAAAAAGGTTTGGCAATCATAATATAAATAAAACAAAATTATTTATGAAATTTGAAGTAAGTTTTCAAGTGGCCACCTCCAACCGTAATGCACATTTTATACCTTCGTAGAAAATTGTCTTTTAATCGTCTAAAAGCTGGCCTGTTCTCTCTCACGTTGCCGTTTAGTTCTGCGTAACTATTTTTAACTCAAGACGTTTTCCACTACCTCTATCGTTCACCAAGATATAAACCAGGCAGACCACGGGTATATTTATGTTTCTAAATGTTCTTGATTTTAGGTCCCTTCTGTTTCAAAATTATTGAAAAAAAACTAATTTAGAAACAGAAGTAATATGATTTAAGTTAAAATTGAAGAAAAACAAATAACTGTCTACTTCGGTTTTCAATATAAATCGTCATCGTCTTCATTATGTGAAATTCCACTTTCGCTGTCACACTATCCTCCTTGTTAAATCTGCCTCGTTTTCCATAATATGTTCTCTTTCAATATATTCATCTTTAACTTTTGTCACATTTCCGTAAATATTTTTTCAATATTCTATATATATATATATGTATATATATATATATATATATATATATATATATATATATATATATATATATATATATATATATATATATATGTACCAGATAGGTCTTAGCAGATAGTTTGAACAATATATTAACAAATCCGCCAAAACCTTTCATTATTATGAAAATTTGAACGTGTAATAAAGATAAAATTTAAAAGAATCATTAAAAGTAGATTTCGTGTCACTAAATGATCGAACCTTCCTAACGTTATCAGAACGAAACAATACTATTTCAGCATTATATGAAATTATGCAAAGAAATCTACTCTGTCTGTCTGGAATTGGTTTATATCATCGCGGAAACGGAATGAAGAGTCTCAGCAAAACTATTTAATGTTAAAAGGGCAGATCTGTTCCTCCTATTTAAAAATAATATAATTAAGCTTTTAACCATATACTGATAAATAAGGCTAAACATATGTGTGTATATGTGGGTAATTTAATGTTTTCCAGCGTAGCTTATTTTTCTGCCCGATAAATATATATTGCCATACTTTCATTTGTATGAAAAACTCATTATAAATTGAAAATACCAAACTTGTTGCTCTCTATACAGCACAAAATAAATTTATACAAATTTTTTAAATTTATTAGAATACAAGATAGTTTGAGTTTACTTGTCTAATTTGTACATGTACTATTTTGTAATCAGATATTATGTGTGTAATAATAAATATAGGTTGTCCAATTATTGTCAAGGTGGAGGCCAAGAAGCTTAGTGTAGAAGCAATAGATAACCTTTATGCTGGAAGAAGTATAATATAATTTACGTTGTTCTAGGATTGAAAAATTAATATTCTTTCAAAAAATGAGCAATAAAAAAGAAATTCAGAAAGAAAAAACAACTCAAGCAGTAGTGGTAGCCGATACATTTTCAGATGAGTTCTTACCTATAACAAATGCTGTTCCTCATGTTAGTATTTGTATTTATAATTGATACTGTTTTAGTTGTATTATTGACATATATTTAAACCATTTCAGTAATACGTACGATTAGGTTAACCTTTTTTTAATTATTTTATAATTTCACATATGATATACATATAAATAGAGAACATGTATTTATCAACTTATTTGTTAAATTAACTTTTAGGCCCTATTACCAGTTTTAAACAAACCGCTAATCGACTATACTTTAGAATTCTTATGTCTTGGGGGAATAGAAGAAGTGTTCTTATTCTGTTGTAGTCATGCTGAAGAAATTAAACAACATATTAGGTGAGAATTGCACTAGATATATAGAACAATATTTAGATAAAGATTCATTGACAAGATTGTTTTTTTTTTGGATTCATAATATTGTGGCTGTTTACCCCCTAATTAGAATTTCTTGACTTAGTAGGTAGCTATTTGTAATATTGACTAAGAGTTCTCTTGGTTTGTATTTGTATGCAAACTATTTCAAAAGTAGCAAGTATGTTATCTGTTTGTTTCTTGTGTTAAAAGTGAGATTTATAAATTCCCATTACTTTCTTTACTCATAATAGTTCAACATATATAAGTTATGTTAAACAACCAATTAGTTTCTTAAATTGGGATGATAGTGAAAAGGTGTGTAAATATATTCTACCACTCTATTGTACCAATTCATTTGTCTTGGTTAACATCATTTAAATAATTTCATATAGCAACAATGAGTTATGGTGATGCACCATTTTGCTGAAACCAAATTTCTCATAATTCTTACCAACTGCATTTCTTATTCCAAGAACTGGTTTCACAAAATTTCATTCTGGTCATGACTATCTTCAGATAGTTATTGTATTACCTTTACTTCATAAGAATAAGACTTATTTTTAATTTTACAGACTTTTTTCTCAACAGAAACACTAATTTAATAATTTTAATTGTGAACAACTTTAATTTTGAGACTATTGAATGTAGAATTGTTTGTGATTTGAATTTGTAACTTAATAGATTATGAAAAATAGAAAATATATATGGGGTGTTCTGTTTCAAAAATATATTGATGAGTTATTTTGAAGAAACATTTATTTATAATCCACTTGAGCAGATAGCCTGAATTATTTGAATTGAAAAATTTCATTTGCTATCTATTTGGCATCGAAATATTACCAAGTTATGTTTATATTGTCTCCAACAGATTGACCAGAGTTTTATGAAATGTAAAGAAACAACAACCTGAATGCAAAATTAGGTTATAATACTGTACTTATAAAACAAAAAACAGAAATGAAATTACATTTTATTAAATGTTATTTCTTTTTTAAACCACCCACTTCCTACAAGCAGAATGCAACTATTGATATAATTCTTAAGTTATCTCAAACAACCACTTCTTAAAAAATACCAATCTTCGGAGTTTAGAAATTTAATATCAATTTTTGGGTAAAATGAATCAATGAATTTAAGAGAATGTTAGCAAATTTTCAACTATTATAAATTAATTTTAGACTTATAACTATTCATATTACATACTATACCATATTATTTAAATGTGGTTGAACCCTCAGAATTATCAAATATTACATTGATCCAAAATATATTTATTAAGAAAGTTATCACAAAATTTGTACAGCAAGATGGTATTTTGTTACCCGTCACAGAGAGAAATATCAAATGTTTTCTCCGCACAAAGTAGCATTTGTGAACAAAATCAAAAGTAGTGTTGAAGTTAGTTAAGAAGACTATCAAGATTAAGCAAATATTAATTGATGGAGGAATAAAAAGGTCTTTACAGCATGTAATGACAATACCAAAAAAAGTGTTTCACTATTTTAGTTATTTCCTGATACTGATACAAGCTTAAATGGTAATTTTCATTTGGCATTCTGTTCTAAGTTTTAAAAAAGCTTAAATAAACTTATTACAATCCCTCTATAGATCATTAAGATGTAACAATTGTATTTTACATTGTGATTTATTTCAGTAAGTGTATAAATAATAGAGATGGTTGGATATTAACTATGAAAGTTAATGTGATTGTATCAGAATCATGCCAGTCTTTTGGTGATTGTCTTAGAGATTTGGATGCAAAAGGATTGATTCGTGGAGATTTCGTTTTATTGGAACCTGGAGTAATATCCAACATACCACTACTACCACTTCTAGAGAAGCACAGGTAAATACTCTTTAATAGTCCATATACAGAAAATCTATTACAAGGACTTCAATTTTAGTTAAATTGAGCATGATAATAACCATTCGAATTTAAAAGAAATTTGATTTGATTATAAATTATATATGAATTGTGATAAAAAAATGTGATGAATTATTTTATTGAAAACTATGTAGAAACATTACAAAAATTGGATTAGTTTCCTATGGCTAGCAATGCAATTATTCCAATCTTTAAACCATGATAGGAAAAATTTGCTCTGCTATAGTCTTTTTAATGTTGTCAAAACATTTCCCTTTTGGTACGTATTTTATTTTTGGAAAGAGCCAAAAGTCGTATTCTTCTAAATCTGTGGAGTAAGGTAGATGTGAACAGACAGGAAGTATTTTAGTGACCAAATACTCAAGTGACTAGTGGCTTGACAATAAAATTAGCAATTTTTAGTTGTCTTTTGAATTCAAGACTCCACTACTTCCATTATGTTTATGGAGGTAACCTAAATTAATTTTGAGAAATTGTTTTTTTTTGGACTTTTTATATCTGAAATTACAATCCAATGTATCGTTTAATATAGAACCACCGTTTATATAAAATATGTTGATGGTTACAATGCAAATTGATTTGATATCTCATTCCTTTAAGTTTCCCACTAAAACTTCTCTCGAAGCTAATAGATCATATTTGGATTGAACTAAGAAACTATGTTGTGAAAAACATTTAAAAATAAATGAAGAAGAATACATTTTTATTGTTAACCAATGGAGACATCATTTTTTTGTAACTGCAATCTGCCAAGTTAGCAATTAGCATTTGAAGACTTGTGGAGTATCACTCTCGTGAGTGTCCAATGCTACAACTGATTTAGTTTACTGTATCAAATGGCGTTGAGTTTGTGGTTGTAATTTATTATATTATATTATATTATATTATATTATATTATTATATAATTTATTAATTTTGCTGTAATTGATTGAGTTTGGATTGTTTTGTTGGTCATTTCATGTTTTTTGTTTCAAGTGGTTTTTACAGCCAGTAATCACTCATTCTTGTTTGTTTCCTGGATTTAATCTCCTCTGGACTTCTTAAACATTGTTTGTTTATAATGGCCTCCCATTTATTTTCCGTACCAATGTTTGTGGCTGTCTGTTCATCAGGTTGGTACTTTTTGGCAATTTTGATATACTTTGTTTGGAGGAAAAATTAGCTGAACGCTGAACACTGAACACTTGCTTTTTAAACAATATGCCATAAATATTTGATTTGGTTAGGTTAGGTGCAATCCTGCAGTGCTATTTGATTAAGGTGAAAAAATAATAAATATTTGTGACCTACAGATTATAAAATAACTATTAATTACAGAGAAACTGTAAAGAAGGACAAATATGCGGCTATGACAATAATTTTACAAGAATTTGGAATTGGACACATTGGATGGCAATCAAGTGAAGATATTCTATTGGCTACAGATTGTCACAATAGAATTCTGCTTTTCAAACAACTTGGTAAATCCCACACCAGAAAAGTAGAGTTTCCTATAGTAAGTTTTTGAAAACTATGTTTCAGAAATTTTTCATTTATCAAAGTGTTGTTATATTTTTCACATTAATTTTTCTATTTTGAAGAACATTTTCGTCTCATAATATTACATTATTAGTAGGTTCAGGATGGCAGGAACCAAAACAGATATTAAGATTTATTCATAAAATTTTCAATTTAATTAGTATTATTTTTACGGCATAAAACAAATAGAACTTGAATATTTCTATTTTTTAGAATGTGATTGATTATGTTGATTCCAATCTTACTTATAGATTCCAAACATGTTTCTAAGATTAGTAAGAAACAATCTTTTAAAAATGCTACAAGGCTCGACATTAATGTTGAAAGAATAAGACTCTTTAGTTGCCTTTATTTTCTAGTACGTAAAATGTGGATGATACTCTTTTCTATGGCGTGGTGTTGTAAATAAACAGGGATAATAAATCTAGACACTGATATGATTGTAATACTGTACTTAATAATATATTAGTAATCTTAACACAACAATTAAAATAAGTTATTTATAATAAAAATATAATTCATGTATAAAGTTGAATAGTGAACTGATCAAAATATTTATTTCAGGAAATATTTTTGGAGAATTCAACTGTAAACCTTCTACATAACTTAAAAGATACTCGAATTGCTATATGTTCTCCATCTGTTCTTCCATTATATTCTGATAATTTTGATTTTCAAACCAAGGATGATTTGATAAGAGGATTGTTAATGAATGAAGAAATTTTGGAAGGAACAATTTACACTCACATTTTACAAGGTAGTGATTTTGGAGGAGCTATTTCTTCCTGGAAAATGTATCAAGCAATTAGGTATTATAATATTATTATTTCTTTTGAAATATTTATCTGTGTTTGGACAAATTTAAAAATTCGTGAGAATAACTGGAAAAGAGAAGAGAATAGTTGTATTAATAATTAAACAAGAATATTAAATAGTAAAAATTAACAAACAATTGATATTTTGTTGAGTTCTTTTCTACCAGTATGTTTAATTCCATAATTAAACTGTAATTACAATTTTCAGCAAAGAATTAATGAGAAAATGGATACACCCCCTGGACCAACCTCGAAAAAAGTAAGTTACATGTAAAAATATATTTGACTCACGATCTGATTTTTTGGAACGTTTGTTCTTTAATACCTTAATACTCTTGTTTTTCTTTATTGTTTATTGCTATATTCCATCCAACATGTTGACGTGAATTGTCATACAGGGTGCGGCAGCATAACTTCCTTTTTTCAAAAGTTAATAAAACTTATTGTATGAATCAGAAAATTTTTATTCGTTTTTTATAATACAGGCACATACATAAAGTTTTGTTTTACTGAGTTTTGAAGATCAAATCAGTTAGGTGACGTCCCCCATTCTCCATACACTGAGTAAACCGATTTCTGGCGTTTGTCATGACTCTTGCCAGCATAGCAGGCGTTATGTTGGCAATTTCTTCCTGGATGTTCGTCTTCAAATCTTGTAGGGTCCTTGGACGGTTCACATACACACGGGTTTTCAAAAAACCCCGTAGGAAATAATCACAAGGGGTCAAATCGGGAGAGCGGGCTTGCCACTCCAAATCGCCCCTAATTGAGATAAGGCGCTCTGGGAAGTGTTCCCTCAAAACAGCCATCGATGTTCTTGAAGTGTGTGCCGTTGCTCCGTCTTGTTGGAACCAAGTGTCCCCTAAGTCCAACTCATCTAGCCGTGGGAAAAAAAATTCCTGTAACATGTTTACATACCGGTGCGAATTCACTGTCACTGTGACTTCATTTTCCTCAAAGAACCAGGGACCAATAATTCCACGTGAGTAAATTGCACACCACACTGTGACTTTAGGTGAATGCAAAGGCCGTTGATGCAATTGTCGAGGATTGGTATCAGCCCAGTAGCGCATGTTTTGTTTGTTTACGGATCCACACAAATGAAAATGGGCTTCATCACTAAAAAAATAGCGTCCTCAGGAACGACTTCCAGAAAAACCTCACACGCGTTCCTCCGAGAATTGAAGTCACGTTCAGAAAGTTCCTGCACAATTGCCATCTTGTATGGATGAAAATGAAGATCATCATGAAGTATTCTCCTCACAGAACGATCGGAAAGTCCAAGGGCAGACGCATGTTTGCGCGCAGAACGCCGTGGTGATCGCAACACTGAAGTTCTAACTAACTCAATGTTCTCCGGTGATCTAATGGGCCGAGGGACTCCAGTTCTTCGTCTTGTCACACTTGCAGTTTGTCTGAACGTAGTGACCCACGTAACAATTGATTTCCGGTCCGGGACAGGGGCCAAGGGGGCTAAATTAAAGCGATTCCGAAAGGCGCGCTGGGTTGCGATCACAGAACATCCGCTCGAAAAGTAAACCTCAACGACAAACGCACGCTCCTCACTGTTCCAACGCATGATGGCGACTGAACTGTGCCGGGACAAAACTTTATAGTCCCCCCTCTCGAACGAGACCACTAGCACTCCGTTACGACATCTACCGACTAAATGGCGAACTTTTTAAAAAAGGAAGTTATGCTGCCGCACCCTGTACTATACTGAACATACTGTTCACTACCATTAACACTGACAATTTTGTTCACATTCAATCTGAAGATGAAAACGTGCAAAAGTTTAATTGTTATTGTTGTTTTAGTGGTATAAATAGTGTGCTAAGTGTGTCACCACTGATTCCAGACATTCCAACTCAGTAGCCATACTGTATTTTATCCCATGTACATAAAATTTACAAGTTCATCACAGCTTAAATTTTTGGAGGTGTTCTTTTACTATATGTTTCATTTGTATTGTATGTATTGTTCATAATCACCAATATATGCTTATAGTTTTCAGTTTCTTCTTTGCGCATCATTTATTGTGTTTTACTTTTGGTTTCGTTACACTTCCATTGATGTACTCAGTAAAGTTATTTCTCTGTAGTTCTTTCATTGATTGCTAACTCCTGACTTAAAGACTTAGAAATTAGTAAGTAAGTAACAACGCTTCTTCCAACCTTTTGGTTTCTTTGCCATATTCCAAGTAATGTATATTTTTGTGAATCAGTCGTAAGCCTCCCATTCCCACGCTTTTAACATTTCAGGTGTTGTTTTGTAGCATCCATTTTTTAAGCCATTTGATCACTTCTCTAACTACTTCTTTCATTATCACTTCTTCGTTTTTATCGTGGTCCTATTAATTATTTATGTTATTAATTTCTTTATTTTGTAAATTATTATTTTCTGTTTCCATCAGTAGTTGCTTAAAATACGACTTCTTGTTTATTACCTTTTCTTAAAGATTTAATTATTTTGTAAAACAATTTTTGGTTTCCTTTGCTGTTACGTTCCAGTTTGTCCAGTTTGTTACCTGTCCATCTCGTTTTCTTTGCTTTGGCTACCATGTATTTTACTTTTTCATAGTTTTAATTGTTTGCTAGATACAGCTTTTATATGTATTTTCTTCCTTTATTTGGAGTCAGTTTTGTATTAGTATTTGTTTTGCATATTGCACTTATGATTTTCCTCTCTGCCCTTCACTTCCCTTGTGTACTTGTGTATATTTTTGTGTTGGAACCATGTGTTTCTTATTATCATCTATAAAATTTCAATTAGATTAATGTAACGGGCGCTCTATATTTTCAAAGATCTTTTTAGGAACAAGATTTTCAAAAATGGTGTTGTTATCGGAGCTGGGACTCAGGTTACAGAATCATCGAATGTTAATAAAACTATTTTAGGCCCAAATGTGAAAATTGGTAAAAACGTAACACTGAATAATTGTTTTATATTTTCTGATACCAAAATAGAAGACAACGTTTCTATTCTTCATAGTGTAATTGGTCCAGAATGTGTAATAAAAGCTAATAGCAGAATATTTGCAGGAAGTATTATAGGAAAAGGTGTTGTAATAGAAAACGGGGTGGAAGTAGAAAATAGTTTGATTCAAGCCGAGATCCCCCAAAATGGTGAGATATGATTTATTTTTTCGGTATAAATATTCAAAATATAAGAACAGCTGAGAAAATATGTATAATTTACTTTTGGGATCTCGATTTTAATGGGCAGTGTAATTTCAACTTAGAAACATGGTTGATGCATATTTATTATGTTCTATAGAACAAATAACTTTATGTCCATATTTAGCGATAAGCCATTCCGAATTTTTAATATTTTAATTGAAAACAATAAGTAACCTTTGATTCTTTCATGGATTTTCCAAATTTCACTTTCACAACTTTTTTTTAATCAATAATATATTGAAGTACATAATAGGTCTATGTAACAGGTGGCCTAACGAAACGTAAAGAAAAGTATAAATATTTCAATAAATATTAACACGATTACATCCATCAAATATGCAATAGATTTTCTACTACTTCATTGAAAATAAATGTTGCCAACATAGTATTGCCTGGCATCTCAAAGAACATTCCAGGATTAGATGCGGCCTACTAACGGCAGGTATGCAATTTTTGCCTCAATACTGCTATCTCTACAACTTTCATTATCACATTTTCACCCTGCTTCTTTTTGTTGAGAAAAGTCAGTTAACTGAATCCTACATAAATTTATGAATATTTTACTAGAAATATCTTTATACCATTTATTGATTAAATGAACGTTTTTTTTTTCAACTTCCTTATTTTTAAAATGAAACTCAATAATATCCACTATTTATGGAATAGTGTACAACATATTTGATGAATCGAAAATAAACTACCATTTAAAAGCTCTAAATACAAGACGTTTTAAAGCAACAACAGAGTCTGTTTAAAAAAAAATACTTTTCGGCGGGTAAAAACAAGACCATTTTTTATTCCATAGGAATATAATAAACAGCTGAAGTATTCTGTACGTTAATAAAAACAGTTAAAAACGAAGCGAACCGTGCTTATTAACATTTGCATTTCAATGATACTGTAGATTTTTAAGTGGAATGATTTTTCATAAAATAAACAATTTAGTCTCAGAAGTGTATATGCCATGAAAATTGTTCTTTTGACTTTTGAAACTTTGATGACTCTTCACAATTGAAAATTTATGTTTCTTCATAAATAAAATTTAAGTATGATGAGAATTACTTTATAATAACAGGAAATTCGGTAAAAATCAATAGTAATCTATTGAAAAATGAGTGAGAAAAGGATATCACTTTTAGCAACATTGAAATTTCGTGAACTGTTAATACTTAAGAAAGGAAGGAAAGGAAAGTTGAAAATATTTAGTAAAATGAATGGAAGAAAAAGTGCGAGCAATAAAAAATGAGAACTCACTACTAATTTTTCAATATAAATTCAATTAATTGTATTCTTTATATAAATAGGATTTAAAAAGTGCTTTTTAGTTAGCTTCTTTAACTTGGTTGTTAAATGCATTTCTCTGAAATTACAGGTGAAGAATTTGTTAAATTGGGTAATAAAGCATACCAACTGAAATTATCTTCTGAAAACGATAGAGACGTATTGCTCTCAGCTTTGTACAAAAAGACATATCGATTGCGGATTAACGATGTCGAAAGCGATGAGGAACATGAAGTTTTCGATGATTTTAGCGATACTGAAGACGAATTGTCTTATACTCAGTCACCTGTCCCCGATGACACAAAATGTAAGTTATTTTAACAGATTGTTTTGAAATTTAATACTCATTACTTATAAAACAAAAAAAAATTCTTTCCTCCCTTTTAAAGCCTTTACAATTACATATCTAAATTGCCTTACAGTATAGGGGTGGCTCCATGAGAATAGCTCTTGGTTTATATCAGAAACACTTTAAGTACAGTTGCACACGAAAAACTATACCAAAAAAGAAAAAACTGGAATGTAATTTGAGTTTATATGTGTGTTAGAAGGCGCAATTGATTAAAAAATTCTATTCTATAAAATTCATTGTATAAAAAAACAATGATCACATTCTTCCAAAAATTCTGAGTATATTTAGTTCAACTACTAAACTAAAAGAAGAAAGTGAGAACAATGAAAAACACCGATAACTTCTATCTAACTGATGTTTGCAAACTTTGTCTTCATGAAACCACTCCTTTTTACAGAGATAAGAGTAATAATTTCGCGATCATCTAAAGACTAACACACACGCTAGAGTGAATTTCTTCAAATCTAGTCATTCGAAAATATTGAATATGAGAATAAAGTTTTATTCAGGTATCATAAAAATGGTCTTGAGTAGCGAACGAAAAGCAAAAACCTCCTATACCTTATTTTTTCAAAAAGTTTTTTTTATACAGATCATTATGCTTATGGATAATGAAAGGATTATAACCATTTTTAACTGGAAAAACTTGACTGTGATTTAAATGGATTTTATTTCAATATCTCAGTCTTAGGTAAATAATCAATTGATATATTTATTACTACGAGAAAAATCATCTCATATTCCTCGTATATATGGTCATCCGAAAATATACAAATCTCATCTTCCACTACGACTAATCTTCAGTGTATTTCGATTTCTGTTCCACAAATATTCTTGACAGCTTAGTTATTGTTTCCCTATTTACCCATATTAAGAAAATTTAGCACTAACTTCCTCCTTCCTTTAACCAAAATGTTGGTTAAGATATGTTGACGGCATTTTCGTAATTTGACCCTTGAACTAGGCACGTTAGATTTCTTCCCGCTGTGTTTAAATGGTGTACATCCTTATTATATACATGAGCCCACCTGAGACAACATGGACAAAATGGGAATTGAAAGTTACCTTGTTTTGACCTGGCCCAAAGTGTCATTTTACAAAAGTCTGTCTAAAACTTCATATAAGCTCGTGGCATGGGCTGAGCTTTTCTAAAACATGTTTATACCAATAGGCTAATAGGATTACAAAACTAAAAAAAAAATGCAATGTAGTCTGTGTGTTCAATAAAAATACAAATCTTTATTGCCTTCACACATCACTTGTTACACAGTTATGTACGAAATTTGGCCTGGGAAAATGTATAATAAAAAAAATGAGGCCTTCCCGAGCCTGATTCTCGCGACAATCTGCCCCCTTTGCCCTCTCTCGGCGGACCTGATTTGAAGCATCGGTAAATCCCTGAACATGTTTGGTTTTACATGCAGAAATTATAAATGTTGCGTATAAATATTTTAGTTTTATTTTATGTTTATAATATTTACATTATAATAATTATTTATAACGTGAGTGTTGAAAGTGATGAGAATGGAAAAGCTTGTGAAATCAAATAACAGTAATTTATGATACAAATGCGTAAGTGCGAAAATGAAAAGCACTCGCTACCCTTGTGCTTTTTTTCGTAATGAGTATACTTATAGAATGAGGATTTTTACAATCATAATTGTGTCATTAGAAGAAAGTACAAGTAGTTTTCTTAAGATTATGCAATATAAATGCAACGTAAAAAATTTATTCCTAGAGTATTGAAAAATTTTTCTATTGCTCGATAATTCAGTTTTTAGATATTCATAGCTGTTCTAATAAAAAAACCTTCTTAATGAATACTGTTTTATCAATTTTTCTTAGAATGGAGATTGTTCAAGTTAAACGGAATGACTGTTTATATTAATAATCAACTATTTGTTTTTAGTATTTTTTAATGAAGTCATTGATAGTTTAACAAGAGGTTTCGAAGATAATCTGTTATGTGATAATCTGATTCTGGAAATTAATTCATCCCGATATGCATATAATGTAACTGTCAAAGAGGTGAATATATTTTTTTTCTAAATTAATTGATTTAGCTTTTTTCACCACACTTTATTCAACTCGCACTGTTTTGTATGTATGGTAAAATTTTTTTAATCAATATTTAACTAACTTCCCACTAACGAATTAGTGGTAATTAAATGGGTAATATTTATTATGTATTTGTTCATGATTTCATCAATATATGGCGCTAGTAACTATTTAGTAACTTTCTATATATATATTGCAATAGATGGTGTTACTAATATTAACAATTAAAATACAAATTTCGGTTATATTTTCAATAATTATTTTTAACATAAGTAATTATAATTCATTGTTGGCGCGGACGTATACGTCGAGCTTGAGCGTAGTAAGCTCAATAGATAGATTATAAATACTGCTGTATTGCTTGAAGCTAACGGGAAAGAAACCATGCAACAACGAGGCGCTAGCTGATATGGAAAGGCCCTAAGGTTTATCTTAATGCAATTTGATTTTATTACTAAACAATTAATAGAACATGGGAAGTATTTAAAATATTGTTTATAAAATTTTACTAATACAATTACAAGACTAAAAAGTAAAAAATAATATATTATTAACAAAACTGTTTTAAAAACCACACTTTATAAAGGTTTAAAAGTTAACTAAAATGTAAATAATATATTACAAAAAAACCTTTATAAACTACACTTTATAAAGGTTTATAACTGTACTAGAAAGCAAAAAATAATAATAGGAAAGGGGTCTTGGCGAACAAAGTGAAAGTCTTGTCTATGTGTAAAAAATTGTCTATGTAGTTTTTATATTTGTTGTATCTGAGTTTTTGAATTTTGAAATCAGATATATAAAAACACAAGGCACAGACCAATAACGACTTCTTGCAAACGATAACAGGTACTTCATCTATCTGACTAGAATATAAATTCACTTGTATTTAGAAAATTTCGTATATGAAGCATCTCTTTCAGGAATTTCTAATGCTTTACTCATTTTTTAGGTAAACTTCAACGTGGTAAAAGCTATACTTTGTATCTCTGTGAAGGAGCCTATTGGTGTGCAATATTTCTCACACTTATCCCGTTTATTGTCATACTTTGCTCCAGTCCTAAAGAACTACCTACGTAATGAAAGTGCAATGTTGGATAGTCTACAAGCCCTTGAGGTATTTTTTACTGTGATTTCCATTGTTTTAAACAATTCAAATTTCACTTGTTACTTGAATTTACATATATAGAGCTTTTGCAACTTGCTCCATTTTGATTCATATGTCTTAGGATGTAGTTCTAGCTCATGAGTTGGAAGCAGTGAAAATTAAGATAAAGTTCGCATTTGAGCAACAGCTCATCAGAACTGGAATAATGTGTAGAAAAATGTATACAAATATTTTTTCAGTACATAAAGAAGTTATAAAAAACTGGAGATAGAGTTTTTTATAGATTTATACAAATCCAAATGAGAGAATATCCTCAAATCACAGAAAGTTCCAAATAAACAAAGTGCCAATAATTAGTCATGAAATTTTTCGTTCCGTGAGGCCTTTTTAATATGTGTTCTCAGTAAATCACATCATATAAATTTAAAAAGTTTCAGTATTTTGTTTTTCTTAATAAATTTGTTAAAAACTAAAGCACTTTCATAAAATATTTTTAATTTTTATTCCAGAATTTTTGTAATGATAATTGTTTTATGTATATTCACTTTATACATTGATGTTGAGTTATGGAATTTCCCTATCATAACAATATCTCAGTAAAATCATGCTAGCTTCCTTATAGGTTACCCATACCTCAGATAGCACCTTATAGGATTAGCAGAAACTAGTGACGATTCTATGAGAAAGATGATTTGCTAATACAAACATACTCAAAAAATGCTTTGATTGAGAAAGCTCTCAAAGCATAGGTCTAACTCTTCACTCCAACTACACCATAGTTAATTCGGAAAGTACGTGGTGTACTAAATCATAATAGCCCAAATTAGAATGAACCAGTATCAAATCAAACTTCCGAGACAATTTCTACTTAGTCGGTGGTTTTTTTTAAATGTCTGTATGCTTTCCCTAAACAGAACAACGATCCCCATTTCTCTTTACAGAATGATAATCACAATTTGCCACCGCAATAGGTACTTACTTATTAATTTTACATACACAATGAACTTATTAACCTATTAATTGCCATATTATCCTGTAATTCTCTAAATTCCTCTTAATTTAATAATAGACTAATATAAAATGATTTATTACGCCAGCAGTTTCAAAATACTTTTCTTATTACTAATCTCTGATTATGCACATTACTTCTGCAATACAATGTAATACCTAATCTATATCTTTGGAACATGTTTTCTTAGAATGATGATATTGATTTTACCGAAAAATTTCCTTATAGATAATGACAATGAAAATGATTATGTTCTTATTATAAAGCATCTAATTTCTGTAAATTAAAAAAAATTAGAATGTTAATGTTAAAAGGATCTATTAAATTTGTTAGTTTAATAAAAATCATAACATTTTGATTTATTGTAGTAAATATTAATAAACATGTCATTTTTGTATGACTATGTTTTAACATACTTTCACACTTTTAGGATGTTGCAACATCAAACGAAAATGTGAATGAAAAGTGGATAATAGCAATCTTACAACATGTGTATAATAAAGATTATATAACTGAAGATGTAATCTTAGATTGGTTTAATAATCTTGATCAGTCTTCTAAGTTTAGAAATCAAGTTAAACCATTTGCTGAATGGCTCCAAGAAGCAGAAGAGGCGTCTAGTGAAGAAGAAGAAAGTGATTAATATTTTTTAAAACAATTTATTTTGAAAACAAATAAACGTTAATTTTGGATCCATTTAGTTACTAAACCAATTAAAAAACTGCTTTAAACCTGTATTTTCCCCAAAATTTTATCCGTTTTTTCAACAACACCGTACACATGCATTTTAATAATTTTTTGCTTTTCTCATTGTTCTAGCCATGGATTATATTATTGACTAAAGGCTGAAATCAATTTTTTAGTATTTTTTCCATTGTTGTAATTTTTTTTAATGTTATTAAATATTTGTTTTGATCCCACTATGTTCACCAATGAAACACCAGACAGTAGTGCTGCCTCTATGTTTCACGCACGATCCCTATAAAGATAGATACTGATCACAATCTCTCAGGTGGCTGGAAACTACTTTGAACAGATATCTGTCAATGATCCTGTTCTTACCTCCGCGATAGTTGTGGCCTATTGATTCGGGTCGCATAAATTTCCACACACTTTGTAAAATAATCCATTACGAATAGAACGTATTTACAACCACTGCAGGGCCGTAGCTAGAGGGGGGCTGGCCAGGGCAGAGCCCTGGTAAAAAAAATTTGAGCCTAGGTAAAAAAAAATACTATAAGAACGCGTCAAAAATTTCGGCAAGTCATTTGACTTCACAAGTTTTATTTTCTATATGTATATATTTTTTTTATACGGGTAGAGTCCTGTCCTGTGCCATGCCGACCACCATACCACCGCGTGCCGCGTAGGTTAAGACGCGGCGGCGTAAAGATTTACGTTTATTATTATTATAGCTTTATTTCTTAGGGAAAAAACATATTTAATGGCGGTGTATGTTTCGTCCGTAAATCATCCCTTAAAATTAAAATATCAGTATATTTCAATGTGAAAATATGGGCCCTGGTAAAAAATCTAATAGCCCTGCTAAAATTTTGGTTCTGACTACGGCCCTGAACCACTGTCTGTCGTCTGAAATGGTCCAGCGATATCTAAAATAATCATTTCGAAAGGACCTCCAATGTTATGCCTTTTAATGGGTACCTTTCTCTTAAGATGTGATCCATTACTCGCAACACAAGTCAGTTTTCATGATATCGAATTTTACCAAAAATTTTATGCATCTACGACTTTGTATGAACATTTTTTTCTTGAATTCTTTTAAAATCGAACGCTATACTCCAAATAAGACTATCATAATTTTTTTTGTCTTAATACATCTTTGATATCGAACGACTTTACGACTAAAATACTTCATGCAAGCAATTTTACCCTTTTCATCCTTCATAATGCCGGTTTTCCGATGCCAAACTGATCATTATTCACAAAGTTACATGCTAAGACCCTTATGATTACCTTGTATTTAACCCTTATCCATACTTCACTTTCGGATTCTTCATAATCACGTTTTTACCTATTATGATCCGCCCAATAATGACAAAGTTACATGCTAATACCCTTAATTCTTCAAGCTGTATATTACCCCTTATAAATACTTCATTCTTCCGTTTCTTCAAGCAGTTGCTACGAGAAGGTCGTTACTGCATATTCGGTCACTATTTTTTTCGAAAACACACCGATTACGCACGGTCGCCTAGAACGATATACATTACTGACCCTACGCCCCTGCACTCAAATCTCATGTTGCCATGCAAAAAATTCGTGATTTAGGGTTTGAATTACTGGAACACCCCCCTTATTCACCAAATCTGGCTCCGTCCGACTGTGATCTCTTCTATCAACTGAAAAAGGTCGTAAATTTTCTTCCAACGAGGATGTAATAAAAGCTTTGGAGGTCTGATTTGCAAAGCAAGAAAAAACATTTTTTTTAAAGGTCTAGAGACGTTGCAGGTTCGCTGTAATAAATGTATCCAATTAAGAGGAGAATATGTTGAGTAATAAAATATTTTGACGTTGAAATTTTGTTTGGTTCTATAATAGGCTAAGAATTTTTCAATATATCCTCATATACTCTCGCTTTTACATAAAGTATTTCCAGCGGAAATAGTGCTCTATAGATCAAGCGTTCCAGAAGAGCCTCCTTTGGGGGCTTTTTTTTGTTCAACTGCCCTTTTTATGGCTACTTTATAATGAATTAACCCCTTTTCGGGGTCAAATGACTGTTAGTGTCGTGTCAAGTGTGTGCCCAAATAAGGAGACTATACAGGTTCAGGTGAATAATATTTTCTTTCCCATTTATTACTAACAGGCAATGGAAAGGGCCAGGAAACCTTTACCTGGGGAGGAAACTCTCTCCAGCAGTAAGTCCGCTGTTGGCTTTGATATCCAAATCTCCGTTAGGGATTAGCATACGGAATTCAATTCTCGAATTCCTGATTTCCGTCCCCTCATAATTTTAATTTTTTTCTATTCTTCATTCAAAACACCTCGTTCACAAAATGCTCAGGTTAGCCCGGTCCTCAATTCAAACCTTAAGCAAGCCGTCTCTCTACACCACCTTCATAGAGGAATTTTCTCCTCTTCAATACAAACTAATCACCTCGACGGACATCGTCAGTTACATTGACATTTTACAGAACCTTATTAAAAAGGAAACTTCTGCGGAAGAAAAACTTTAAAAAGACTTACAATTCATCGAAACATCTCACAAATTCCCTCAAAAATAACAAAAGTTCATTTCCTGCACTTTCTGCTAGACCCTTTGCGTCCATGGTTTCAGCCTACATCTAGATTACACTCATCTGAGCGCAATCCCAAATCGGAATAGAAATATTCCTCGCCAAAAACCACAACCCACTCAATCACCCTTAATTTGAGGAATATTCCTCAAAAATACACTTCCCAGAGAGAGCTCTAGAATCTCCTCAACACTCAAGAGCTGTTGAGGGCACAAATGAGCTTCCTCAAAGCCAACCCCGACGGTACCGCCCTCCTGAAAATTCATTCCACGTTTCATCCCGAAACACTGGCGAGAAAAATCCATTACGACATTGGCGGCGAGAAAATCGCCGTCATCTCCACATCCCGCGTGCGAGTATCCAAAACGCTACAACGCCTCATTCCCTCCTTTTACGGATACAACTGTACCGTGACTAGCGGGGGGTAACTGCATTCATTTTGCTTTTACCCAAAAGCCAAGTACCTCCCAAGGAATTGTGAAGTTCTATGAACTTCACAATAGGGACCATTAATTGCCAAGGTTTAGCCAGAAAGCTTCGTCTATTGAAGCATCTATTAAGCTCCCACAATATTAAAATTTTATCTATCACTGACACCCTCTTGAAATTACCTCCAAGATTCACTGGCTACACCACTTTCCATTCCGTAACAGACTCCACTTGTTACACCACCCACTCCATCCAATTCTGTCCCAACAGAACCTGTAGAGAGTATCTTAACATATACTGCATTTCGGACATCCACAGTAACATATATACATATATCGAAAACTACTCAAAAGACAGCTTTGGAATTGTGAAACTTTGAAGCCAATAAAATAAGGAAACCACACATAACACTTGTTTTCTAACACAATTTTGGACTAGTCTAAAGTGAGAAAAATAAATGTAATACTAGCGGAGTTTTAGAGCAAAATAATTTATAATAAAATTGGGACTCTAAATATAACTAATTATTCAACCTGTATGAACGATTTTATCGTTATCATTTTCTACAATAGATGAAATATTTTCCATAACCCGGGTGTAATAATTGTTGTCTATACATATCATCTTTATTCCATAAAAATGTTCAAATTGGCTTCTTGTTGAAATATTATATATCGTATTGGTGGTTGAAGCACAAAACCGTCACACATTATCTCCTACAGACATTGAGACAAACATAAGATTGCTGGCGCCATAAGACTTCTGTTTATCCATTTTATTTCACGATCGTTATAATCGAGACTGAATTAAAAAATGACTGATAGTACTCTTATGGTGGTCGCATTAATGATAAATATAATGGTATACCAGTCTATACAGATTAATAAAAGACATAATTTTGTCTGGATTTTATTTGATGGATTGAACATTATTGATGAGTGCTACTAAACAAATAACTAAAATGTAAAAATCTTTCACCTGACACGGTATTTCAGAACTAAAAGGATGGCACACAATCATCAACAGCTTGAGCAAAGGGAAAAACAAAACTCAATAAAAATTTCATATGGTTCAAGTTGATTTGTCTTAATAATCGAATTCTACACTTGCGATTTTGTTGTATATTGCTTTGAAGTTACTAGAAAAGAAAAACAAGTGCACTACTTTATAAATGTACCTTTATAATTTTTGAATTTTTGTTTTTTATGAAATAACAATTTATTTTGGTATTTTTCCATTTCCTCATCATATTATCATAGAATTTTCCCTACATGTTATCCGTATATTTTGATATAAAGTAAGAATTGACGTAATATTTTAGGTATAAAATGCGTATCATCTCTCTAAGTTATATTAGAGACTTTCGGACAGAACAATAACAAAGATTTTCATATATATCTGAACTGGACTATAACAAATGTTTTAACAGATGTAGCAAAAGCAGTATAATGAACCTACATCTATTTTAGAGTTTGACCCTAAGCTAAACACTCACATAATGACAAATAACATTATTTTAGTAATTCTAATATCGTTTATCATAGTAATAACAACTGCATTTTCAGAAAATTTTATAGATGATTTTACTAACAACAGTGAGTTTCTAAATTTTGGAAGAAAAAAATTATACAGCTCTGATAAAATTAATTCAGATAGTGAAAGTAAATCAAAAATCGATATATTGGGAGATATATTGAAAATTCAAACAGATTCCATTAAAAATTTCACAAAGCTGGATATAATTTTTCTAATAGATGCTTCGTCTAGTGTTGGTGAAAATAACTTTAAAAATGAATTGAAATTTGTTAAAAAATTACTCAGTGATGTGATAGTTGATTATAATCACACAAGAGTTGCCGTGGTAACATTTAGTTCACCGACTAACATAGTAAGTATTAATAATTATTATGGTATTCACATTTAACTATTTAACAAACATTAAACATTAACAAAATGAGGATAATTTAAAACATACAAAATAATGCACAGGAAGTTGTGAAAGTGTATATTGATGTGTAACAAGTTATCATAAATATCACATGTTACAATTCAACGAAAGATTACCGATTGCTGATTATAATAGTGTCCCATACTTTTTCAACAGTATGATTAGAGTTTATTAAGTTTTATACAGATAATGAACGTTCAGTTTTGGTTTAGAAACTTTGGTATTTGATGAATTGTTCAATATTGTTATTATAAAGTTGAGGTTAATATTTATTTAAGTATTGACAGTATTTGTCGTTAGAAGGTATTAATGTTAACAACAAAATAAAAAAAAGTTTAATAGAAATTTGAAATTCTAAGCTGAGCTTTCTTCCTTTTTTCTTTTCTTTTAACCTTTACTTTTTGTGATTACTTTCAGACAACTTTTTCATTCTGTTGCAAATTATACCAAAAACTGGCAATCAAACGAAAAACCATATTATGTGATTTTTTTGTCTTTTTTTTTAATCTTTTTTTTTAATATATATGATTTATCTTTCTTTTAAAAACATTAAAAAAAAACTAATTTTAGAGACCTAAAATCACGAACATTTAAGTCTCTTCTGTTTTAAAATTAGTTTTTTTTAATTTAAAAAAAAAGAAAAATTTTGACGTTTCTACTTTTCTTTGAATGTTATCCTATGTCACAAAAAAGATCAATGAGAATAAGTTTGGCTGATAGATCTATCCAACTATCAGATCCTGAATTTAGATGCTTAGCTATTCAAAGCTAATTTTTCAATCTTTATAATTGAATTTATGTTTCTTTGATATATCACGGTTCCTTAATGCAGTTTTATTTTTTTTATCGTATTGATAACCTTTTAGTCTATTTTCTAAATACTGAGATGTATGTCCTATGTAGACAGCGTCACAATCATTACAAGGTGTTTGATATATAATATTACTTATTTTGTTTCTTTGTGTTTTAGATTTAAAATGTATTATGTATATATATATATATATATATATATATATATATATATATATATATATATATATATATATATATATATATATATATAGAAAAAGAAAAAACTATATATTTCTGAATTTTCTTAATTTTTAGTACAAGAATATCGATCAGATTGGAAGAGTTGCTCAAAATTACAACAAATGTGTCTTATTAAATAGACATTTGAAAGAGGTGAAATATAGAGGAGGAGAAACTTATACTTTGGGAGCGTTCCAAAAAGCTAAGGTAAATAATATTTTGATAACATAAAAAAAATTATTCTTCTGAATGCTCTTGATTTTAGGTCACTTCTGTTTTAAAATTCTTAAAAAATAATTCTAAAATAGAAGAGACCTAAAATTAAAAGCATTTCTTTAGTTTCTTATATCGTAGACCTTATCATGTGTTTATATTACTCAATCGCCTTGATTTTAGGTCTCTTCTGGTTTGAAATAAGTTTTTTATAATTTCTTGAAGACAGATAAACATTTGACTTTTCGACCTCTTGCAGTCAAGTCAAAATATGACTTGACACTGACAATTTACGTATATTAATAAAAGAACTGATTCAAATAACCTCAGTTTACACATATCATTTATATTTTGAAAAACAAATTCTATTACTACTACTTCTAATGGAATAATTACATTCCATTTTTAAATTGCAAAAATGTATTGATCATCCGTTGTTGTATAAAACTTTTCTCTCCATTCAAGAATAAAATAATTTTGTGATTGACCTGTCGAAATACCTTCAACAACTTTTATCACGCATATACTATTTTCAACCCTCCTACTTCCTATCTTTTCGGGTCGTAAGGTTGGCAATACGAAATGAGCCCGTATTCGGAATCAGATAAGGATATAATAGTAATGGCAGATAACTTATTAAATAAGCCTGATTCTATCGATAATCAAGACTCCTTAGCAAGAAAGGCAGAGAGAGAGAGAAAGAACATCGGTATAACATTATCCATCTCTCATTAATCTATTCTGACTGGAGGTTTCGAGTGATTGAAACGGCGAACTTATTGCAACGTTTGATCAAACAAAATCGGCCGCTTTTGGCTAAGAAGAAAATGTTGTTTTATCAAGACAATGCACCAGTTCACACATCCGTTGTTGCAATGGCCAAAATTAATAATATAAAGTTTGAATTGCTACCTCGTGTACCCTATTTGCCGTGATGTCGACAGTTAATGGCTATTTTGAGGAACTTGAGGATTATTATTATAAAAAGATATCGAACATCGCTGGGAAAAGTATATGGACCTAAAAGGAGTGTATATTGAAAAATAAATACATTTTTTTTCCAGAATTATCGAGTTTTCTTTGCAGGACCAGATACTTCTGGGACCATCCTTATATATACTGTTCTAATGTATATCCAATGATAGGAAAACTCATCCTCTGAGTACGATGCGTCAACAGAAATGGTAATTCCAAAAAAGTTAAAATGAAAAAATGTAGACGTTGTGGACAAATATTTGAATAGTCAAACCGTAGAAATGGAAAAGACACTAATCATTTCAACCAAGTAAAGTAAAGCGCAGCTTGGAAGTGAACGAAAAGTTCTTTTAGATAATAGGATGCCGTATTAATCCAGTTTGCGATTTACTTTGAAATAGCGTCACAAAGCTAATGATATTATTTATGATTATGAATCGTCGTTATGTAAGAATTCCTTAACAATTTTCGGTAGTTTTCGGGGAACAAAAGTATCGTGAGCATCAAATGAAGGAAATCTCCTTAGAAGTACAATCATAGCAGTTTGAACCTAGCCCCGCGAAAGTATCAACAATCACATAGATTCGGCAGAACAAGTGAAAAGCGAAAAGCGAATATCATATCATGAGATTAGAAAATTTACATATGACACGACATTCTGTAAAGGTTGTCATTAAATACTACTACCTACAAAATAAAAACTCATCACTCTCCTAGAAGTTTTATGTCAATAAAAATACTTCAAGCCAAAGATGATAATTATATCAAGAAAAGCCATATCAGTTATTATAAACAAGTAATTTAATTAATACAACAATGTATGACGTTGAAGTTTTGAAATAAATTATTAAGATAGCTATGATCGAATGAACTTGTTCAATTCGAATGAATTAGCCATTGAATAGTGTATTTTTAGTCTCAATAAAGTATCATTTTAAAAAGTGACCTTTGCGATAGTAACATTAATTTGGCCCAATCATAGGCATATTGGGTTAGGTTAGGTTAGTTATCCTCTTTAACTATAAAGAATGTTTGAGAAATATTAAAGAGTGTTAGAATAAAAGTAAATTATATTAAAATCCAATAATAATTCAAAGAATCATAAGAAAAGTCGAGAAAGAAAAATAACCTTAGGAAATATAAGTGACGGAGTGAAGAAAACAGTAAACAGTAGTAAACCAACCAACAACTAGCAGGCATATGAGAAATAACCATCAACATGAGTTACCATCATCTCTTATGTATTCACCAACTTTCAAACTGCAATCGTGAACTCCCCCTTCTATCACAAAAAATTCTATTCAGGCTATTCAATATTGAAAGAACTCAAAGAACCCCATGAATCATAATTCTCAAAAAAAAAGTTACAAGCTACTCTTAGAGGAGGCATAACTTCAGGGGATAATAGTTTCGTGATGAGAGCATTTGACAATAATACAGATGAGCCTATGAAGACTAATATGACACTAATGCCAGCACAGGAAACAATTTGAGCATAGAAGTTTTCGAAGCTATAGAAGGCTTACTTCAACAAAATACTGGGACAATAAATAAAGTTCTATCTTAGGAATTCACAGCAGCAAAAATCAATTAGTTACTGTTAATTGATATTCAGACTTATCAATCATAGTCTAGCTTTCAAAGTTAATTTCCTCTGTTACTAGGAAATATATTCCTATCAATTCGTAAGTTCATGGTATTGCAACCCAATGGGTGTCAAGCCCATTATTCCAAAGATATTTCTTAGATGAAATATACCCTGACAGTTGGATGGAAGATTTGCGATTTCTGTTGAGTAGATCCACTTTTATAAATCCTCATTAGAACAACATACTAATGTTTAACATTTTCAAAGGTCAAAATTATGTTGTATAAGTAGGGTAGTTGGAAAGAGCGAATCGACGTTATTAGTGTTTTCCACAATGATGCTTCTCTTCTCTCCCACTCTTTATTTTAGTAGTATTTTAGTAATGCCTTGAAAGTTTTTATTGAGCCTAAGAAACAGGTTAATTTTATAAATTTTGACTCTTATCATTTTTGTTGCTTCAATTATGCCCTCAAACGGTTTCTGATATATGACTGTCTTATTGTGACATCCGGTACGTGTCGACATAACTCGTCATGTATATTAATTCTCCAGGTTACTGAGTAGATGATTCCAAAAATTAGGACAATCGATATCTTCTTCTTCTTCTTCCTGCTGTGTAAAGGCATCATTGCCTGTTTTTCTTCACATCATTGACTCTGCTCAGTCACCTGGGAGGTTGTCACTCCATCTTTTCCTAGGTCTTCCAAGGCTTCTTTGTCCTGCTGGTGATTTGGCCCTTGATATTTTCACAATTCGTTCTTCCGTCATGCGGTCAATGTGCTCATTCCATTTTATCTTTCTATCCAGTACCCAGTCATTGATATTATCTATCCCGCATGTTCGTCTTATGTTTTCACTCCTTTCTCTATCCAGTAGTGTTCTTCCCGCTATTCTTCGAACTATTTTCATTTCTGTAGTCCCCAATATCCGTTTCGTTTTAGAGGTCTCAGGTCGGGTCTCTGCTGCATAGGATAATATAGGTCTGATTGCGGTCTTGTATATGCGGGCTTTTGCTTCAGTTCGAATGTATTTATTTCGCCAGATTGTGTCATTTAGGTATGCTGCTGCTCTTGAGGCTCTTGTAGTTTGGTTTCTTACTTCCGTCTCCACGTCCCCGTGTCCAGATATTTCGATTCCCAGATATTTAAATTTCATTTCCTGGTGTATTATTTTGTTATCCACCACAAGCTTACATCTGATCGATATGTCGACAATCGATATGTTGTTTAAATTTCCAACTGAATGATAATTTATTGTTTCCTCTAATATATCGCACAAAGTCTATAAAATCTGTTGATGTTTCATAATTCCTTTCCTGTTAGTACTGATATCGACGGACTATATTGATTTGTTTCAGGAAATTATAAATGCATCGAACAGAACAGATTCTAAGAAAGTAATTTTTCTAATAACTGATGGTTACTCCAATGGTGGAGATCCTGTTCCTGTAGCAACAGAGCTCAAATTAAATTCAGTTATAATATTTACAATTGGAATTAAAAACGGCAATTATAAAGAGTTATATGATATTTCTTCTACACCCGGACAATTCTATAGTTATTTGTTAGACAGTTTCAACGAATTTGAAAGTTTAGCGAGAAGAGCTCTCCATTCAGGTTTGTTTTTTTGTTATTCTTCTCAAACGGCATTCGTTATTTCGACAAAAACTCTTGACATAACACAGTAGAAGATAACCAAGCTTAGTTTTTCACTATATCATTAAAAAAAGTTTTTAGTTGACATAGATGTATATTATTCCTATGAAAAAATGAAAAAGATGCAATCTTTGACTAAAAATTACAATATTCTTAAGTTTAACAATTCCTGCAAGAAATAATAAGTAAATAACTTTATAAATAAATAAATAACTTTTTTTCATAAAACCACTAATAGAAAAGTTTTTCATGTGGCTCCCACATATGTATATCGGTCTAACAATTAAAAATATTTCTTGCAGATCTAAAACATGGAGATTACATTCCTGTGGGATACAATTTTGCTTGCAATGAATTATGTAGAGAAAGTGGGGACTGTTGTGATGAGAAGGCTATGTGTACATGCGGAACAAGTACCGGACATTATGCTTGTGTATGCAAGGCGGGTTATTATGGATCGGGCCTCAAAAATAATTGTTTCCGTGAGTAAATTATACTAAATCCATTCGTGAAACAACTAAACTTATAATTTTTCCTGTGAGTCCTTGAGTTGTCAATGTAAACATTTAATATTTTTAATCTTCAGCTTGTGAACCAGGAACATATTCAGATGGACCAAATATATGTTTGCCATGTCCCGATCAGTTCCATACTACAATTTCACCGGCATATGGAATTGATAGTTGTATTTGCAAGGAAGGATACAAAGCTACCGGAAATGGAGAATGTAAAGGTGAGAGTTAAATACGAGGTATTATTTTCATGTGGTATTAATATGATTTGTACAGACCATCAGTTGATTTTTTTCGTATTACTGAGCAAAGAAAGCTAATAAATTACTAACCCGTAGAACGTTAGAACAATGCTAAGAACAGGAGAGATGCAAGAAATTGGATTCAGATTAAGAAAGTATGAAACAGATATCGCGGCACTACATACAGGAAAGAAAATTGACGGGAGGAGGAATTATAGAAATCAAACATTTTAGCTGCTGATATTCATAGTTTTTGGGGAATTAAGATAGAAAGTCTTGGAATTCAGACCAATAAATGAAACGCTGGCATACTTAAGAATTGAAGTCTCTCTAAGTATCAAATGTGTACGTCCCAACTGAGAACAGTGAAAAGTACTAAATTTCGGCACCATAAAAATCACTGAATGACCTGGGTATCACCAGATCAAAAAACATGCTTACAAATACATAACGTGATGGTGAATAGAAGAAAACACACATCAGTAAAAGTTGTCAGATCGTACGGAGGAGCATGTGCGGGCTCCCAACATTTCATGGCGAAAATAAGACAGAAAATAACTAGTACAAACGCCATAAATAGAATTTGGAAAAACTACCTTTGATAGAGTATAAAAAGGTAATGTCGAGGGAATAAAGGATAAAGACAGAGGAAGACCACCTATATAAATAAATATGGGCACATTTCTTTGAAAGCTTGCTAACTCGCATTTAGTTAGTGTATAATAAATAGTCATAGTGAACAGAACAAAATAGAAAAGTGATCGAAGAATTTAAATAAATTATATTATAAAGTTAGTGTTCGAGATAAGTTGCTTATTAAAAGTTAGTTAAATGACCGTGAGAGACCGTGTTTATAAATTCACCCCACGAATAGAAAGAGTGTAAATAAATAAGAAAAATATTACACAATCCAACTTCTATTCTAAAAATTTAATGTTATTCATGTATGTATGTATGTATGGATATTGGAGTATCATATAAACTGCAATTCTAAGGATCTATCGTGTCCCACTTTCTTTCTGCGATACTGGAGAACTTAGTGTTTACAGCTGATCTGTTAATCACACTCCTTTTAAAAAGTATGGAATTTGGGATGGATGTAATTGCCGGAGATCCTCGTCTTCTATTTCATCCGCTCCCAGGTGTAGTGCTCTGAAGTTACGTAGTGTTTCATACTTCGAGAGAATATGAATAGAGGTTTCGTCCTCTATGCAATAACATCTGCATTATCTACTAATGTCTAATGTCTTCAAGTGTGTATCAAGCCGACAGTGCCTCGATAGGACTCCTGTTAGTATTCGTAGATTGTTCTTAGATTGATACATTCAGAAGATCTTCTCTGATCATAGTTTCCTATTAGAGTCTTTGCCTGCCCTGTAGGTTATTTCAATAATGGGTTTCGTTCCTATCTACCTTCTTATTCAGTGCTTCTTCCATTGTTTAGTAGCTGATACCAGAGAAGGGTTCAGTTCCCGAAGGGCTTGTCTGCCCCCGCTTAATATCATTCATAATCTAACCAATAAATATTCAACTTCATAACGACCTAACCTAATCCAACCAATGCGAATTTGACGTGTTCCATAATCTAGCTAAAAAAAAACACAACCATGATCAATAGATTGCATATTTATATCACGAGTCAATTTTAATATTTATTTTGAAGCTTATGAATATCATGTTTGTTAGAAGAGAGTTTCAACACGCCAGAATCCTCAATTGATTAATGTGAGTAATTCTTTTAATATTGTTATACTTTCATACATATATAAATATTTTTACTTTGTATTTTAATCATAATTCAATAGATATATATTTATATATATATATATATATATATATATATATATATATATATAAATGTATCTGAGCTTTCAAATGGCATTTGATTTGCCACATTCCCACTACGAAAACGTTTATAAACTAGCAAAATTTTCTAGGAAATATTAAATTCATCTTAGGCAATAAATAAACTATGCATATGTACGAAAACTATAAGATGTCAGTGCCAAATTCTAAATATAGAAAATTGCACCAAGTCAATCACAATAGAGAACTTTTCACAAGAAACTGGTTAAAGAAGTTCAGCCCAACCAAAATTCAGAATCTAGAAATTATAAAAAGTAGTAACTCAATGACAAACGTGCCAATTGATATATAAATAAGTTAAACCCATTGAACCAATAACACTTTGCCGAAATTTTCTGCAGGACTTAGCATTGTTCTTATATTCAATTGTAATTTCGATTGCTTTGGCTATGCCAATAACAGTAACTGTCACAATCCACTCCAAACCATATAATTCAAGATTTCTTCTCAGAGACTTCGAGGACGAAATCTGCACTAGAGAAAGGAATCCACTGATACAAAATCTAATTTTGTATCAGTGGATTCCAAATAACAAAAACAATATGCACCTAGTCAGCGGATTCCAAAACATGGATCAAATAAATATAGGTTGATTGCTTTAAATTGCAACTTCATTGTTAACCCTAATTAAAAGTAATTGATTTTTTTCCAAATTTCTGTTTCTGTTTGAGTAAATTGTAGTTATTGTGAATAAAACATTTTTAAAAAACATTTTTATATCCACAATGTCATTTGACAATACTTTTTTATCTCTTTGTTCATCAAACTGGAGTGATTGTATCCAAATCGCTAGAAAAATTACCTATTGTTTTGACCATTTTTATTCCTCGGTACAAATGAATGTCAATAAGCAGATCCAAATTCATATGTTCATTTGCCAATATATAGGTCAATTAACCATAAGTTAGAGGACCAAATCTGATTGCCTTCAAAATTTATTGATTAATAAAAAAGACGAATGTTTTTTAAATCATTTCTCATATTGGATATTGTTGAAATAGTTATGTTCCTGTAGCTATTAGAATGTATTCCAATAATCGTATTCGTGAAAGACATCTTACGTTTTCTCTTCTTTATTTATTGTATTTTTCAGAATTGAAATGTATGAAAATAATAGCTCCAGAGCATGGTTACTACGTAAAAAACCGAATGTGCCCAAATGTTATTTTCAGTGCATGTGGTATAAGATGTGAAGTTGGATATAATTTGAAAGGGACCAGTGTGAGATTATGCCAAAAAAATGGTACATGGAGTGGAACGGATCCTTCCTGTGAGAGTAAGTTATAGTAAAAATCAATTTTTCTCAAACGTTTTAAATTATATACGGGAAAAACAATTTTTGAAGTGTGCACGAAAACCAAAGTTTGATGTGTTTGAGTAGAAATTCCGCGAACTACATTAATTATATTTGATATGAAATAACAGTAATATCACTCATTTATATGAAAGGAAGATATCCTCTGTAATATATACAAGATATATGATTATCGGAGAAAAAAAGACATATTTTGTAAAATATTTATTTAGTATCTATATGTACAATCAATTAATCTTTTTTAAAAAACGATGTAAAAAATTATAGAGTCACGAAAATGAGAAATTAAACACATATTACAATCTAAACTAAAAACGCGAAAAATATATATTAACCCGTATGAAAGTGAAGTAAATACAAAATTATACTTTTCTCAATTCATATTCATACATCATTCTTCTTTATTACTATAAGTAGATTTAATAAAACAGAAGTGGCATCAGGTGAGAACTGAAGCAGAGAAACTATTCAGATTGGTCTTTGATATGAAAAACAAGCGAGAGAAACGTTAAAATTTGTATAGACAAAAATATAAACCACTAATCACAAGATAATAACTGTTAATAGTGTCTTATTTTATTCTTCTTCATTCTTTGCACTACAACGTTTAGTTATTCTTTAATTAAGTTCGTCCAAAATTGGCTGTTTTGCCCGAAAACATCTATGCTGTACGTAATTTGATAAAGGGAAATCGTTATGTGACATACTGTGAAATTGAGGCATTAGCCCCATTTGCATAATTCAATACTACATGAAGATATTGCTGCCAAAAAGATTTGTTCGCGTTGGATACTGCATAATTGGACAATCGCTTAAAAAAAGCTCTTGTCGATTGGTGCAAATGCTGAAAAAAATCAATCGCGGTGCTTGAAAAGACGTCTATAAGATCGTGACAACCAATGAATCATGGATATATGCATATAAACTCGAAACTAAGCAACAATCGACTGTATGGGTCTTTCAAGTTATAGTTGAATCACTAGACATGTCATAAAAGTTCCATTAGAGCAACGAAGGAAGGTCAATTCGGAATGATACACCAGCATTTGGTTGCCAGAAGTATTCGTAAAAAGATTATTCCCGCAGATCAGAAATTCTGAGTACAACATTTTTCTACACCTGAAGAAAAAATTTTTCGGCAATTGGTTCAAATGCATGCAAATGTGTGTTGATCTTAATGGAGAATTTTTTCAAAAACAGTAAAGCCAGATCCAATTATAAATATTTGACATCCAGCATTCTAAATATTTTTAATAATTCTACTGACTGTTAACACTTGTTATTGAAGTACCGGATGAATCACGTTAAATTTAGAACAACAACTTATTGCAAATTCTCGGACTGAAAAATAAAATGTATTTTGGCTCATTGAATAGAAAGGATTATATATAAAGAATAATTACGCTATTGGTGATAATAGTATTAAACGAACTTTCACATGACAAATTACGAGACCCATATATAAATTTCACAAAATAAACAATTCTCAATTTTGAGTATGATTTTGTTGATCAACTACTCAACACGGAACTCTTGTTTAACTAACTTTTGAATGACATTTTCCTCCTTCACCGCCTCTTTCTTAAAACAAATATCTACCCTAAAAAAGAAATCCAAAACTGATGACATAAATCTTTACGGAATCAGCCCCATTTCTCGGCTCAGCATTTGAAAGTTAATCACTTCTGCACCAGGAAAGTTTTCAATATTAAGTCTGGATATGATATCTTTTCTGGAAAGGTGATAATAATCCTTTTAAAGAAGCTTATAATTTCACCACCAACATTAATGCCCTCTTTGAAGATCTTGCACAAATATATTCAATTATCTCTGACAGATCCCTTAAAAACCGCATCACTAGATTGCAGAAAAAACTAAAACCCAAATTAGATCCCAGCTGAACTGCCGAGCTCGCAAGTCTAACATCTAGGAATTCAAAAGACCTCAGATACTGACAATCACGATCTATATTATTAATATTATTACTTAGGATAACTTCTGCTATCAACTTTTTAACAGATAAATTATAACATTGCGTCGGATAGTATCCGCGTTAAGATCAAATTCAGCATTTAACTTCAGCTTACAGACCAAAATTCCTCAACAGCTAATCTCACGCGACCCAAATCCTTCAAAGGTTATCATTATATCAGGTCAATGTGTATAAGAGCTAGTGGCGGTGCTTCCAATGATATTTATTCAACCTTACTTTGAATACAGAGTTCGAATCTATTGCTATAACTGCATATTGTCCAGATAAATTCACCTGAAGAAGAGCTATTTGATTTGATATACCAACTACCTCAACTATCTTAACCCGTGATTCAATGCACATAACAAAATGCGAGCCTCTGCTCCATGTAATTTGATCGGATATTCTCTTCCCTTGCTAGTCCAAACCTAAAACAAAAATATAAATTTATCCCAAATAGATATCTTTCGAATATACCACCATGGTTAAAAACTCTACCCTAATCTGATATTTCCCTCTGCAAATTCAATAAGGAAATGCATATGTTTTATGGTTAGCAATTGTTGAGTAGTGAACAGTATAACATGGATGCCTCAAAGACCGAAGTTGGAGTTGGATGTTATGTAACATCATTAGAGAAACTCATTGGATTCTATAAGATCTCTTTCTGTAGTGTTGATACTGGTAAACTACTTGCAATATTACAAGTGCTTAAACATACGCAACAGCATACAAATTCACGCATAGCAATATGCACAGATTCCTTATCTGCCATAAATTCCATCAAATATGCATACACCAGATAGCACAAGCTATAGATGATATAAATTAACCGTTGAGAAATCGAAATACCCCCATCACGATTATATGGTATTATAAGTAACAAAAAAGCAAATTGCCTCGCAAAAGAAGCAACATCTCTCACCTCCATCACTAATCTCCAAATATCTGAAGACGTAAAAGCTTACATGAAAAATCTAAATCGTAACACCTGGCTAAATCATTGTAATGAAGTTACTTCGGTTCTACGTGACATTCAACCAATAGTTAATAAAACCACCAAATTTGATTTATTCAGCCGAAATGTGTCTGACATTTGCAGATTACGTATTACCTACACTCGCCTCACACCTGGTTATCTAATGTCAGCATCTCCTCCGCCAAATTGTTAACATTGTCACACGAAGCTGACAGTAAAACATATTCTATCTGAGTGTCCAAACTACGCCATGAGACGTCACCGGTTTTGTATAAAATCGCTTATTTCCAAAATAGAATATCAAGTCATTAGACTTAAATTAATTGTATTTTATTTCATGATTCCTCAAACTGATTTTACTATTTCTTCGTACAAAAATTAGATTATGTATTGTTACTCGTGTATTGCACGTTAAAAATAAATACTCAATTTTTTTTTGTTTCTATCAAAAGAATTTTATGGAGTGATTTCGTCGTTGGAATCAACAAAGGATAGTCACTAGGCGAAGAATACGGAGTAAATCGTAGCCTAAATCATCCCAAATTGAATTTACTGTTCTGCCTGCTGTTTAGTATCTAGTGTGTGGATTCACGATTACAAAACAGTAGAATTACGTCCCCAACAACATCAAACATTCCTACGTACTTGTCACAAGATCGCGTGTATGGTCGATTGTGAGCAATTACGGGTCGTATCCAAAATTAAAACCAATGTCAAATTGTTTTTGTTTGTCAAAAAACAGCTTTTATGCTTGTATGGTCACGACGAAATTTGACAAATAATGCTTAAAGTATACACTATATCCTCAAATCACAAGTATGCTATTAAAGCATATCAAATACAAGGAAAATGATGCAGTTTTTTTTTCAATTTTGTCAGTAATTAAACTACGACATTTATGGGGCGGGGGATTCAAAATGAAACGGACGTACTGACCTCGTATATGCATAGAATAGGTGTACAGAAAATTTTGTTTTAAGAAAGTTTTAAGAAACTGTGAATTTGATGATAATAATGAGCAATTAATATCAGAACTATACTCGAAATCATACTACTTATCTTTTAATGCCATTAAGCTGTGAAAAACGCTTATTAAAGGTGACTCTTATAATAATTATTACTTCCGAAAGCTATCTTTAGGGAAAACCAAATGTTTCTTTTAAAAATGAATCGAAAGAATGGTAAGAGAGTAACAAGCATTATGCGCAAATAGGTATAACTTTTGACATTGTCTTAAACTATTTAATACTAAGATTCTAAATAATTTATTATTTTTCAGTTAAAACATGTAACCAGTTGGATATTCCCAAAGGGGGTAAAATGCAATGTTTCCAAACAGACACACAGAAAGAATTTAATCAAAATATGACAGAGCTTCCTGTTGACACATCTTGCAAATTTTCTTGTGATGAAGGGCATATTCTAACTGGATCAAAGGAACGAATATGTTTACCTATATCTAGATGGTCCGGGCTAAGAACACTTTGTAGACGTAAAATACTTTTACAATAATAATTATCAAACTAAATAAATTCGATAGGTTATCTTAATTACAATCAGAATTACATGTCTCCAAATATGCATTTGTTACTTTAAGTATACTCAAATATTTCTGGGCTGTCACGTCGTGGACTTATTTTAATTTACAAAGGTTTTGACATTGATTGAAAACATTTTATGTACACTTTAATTAAAAAAGTTATCTATCCCTAAAAAATTATATCTAGGTCAATTGCGAATATTTTAAGCTATTTTCTTAACTGATATATTTCAGTTTTTTATTTTTGTACGGTTGACTAATAGACATGTGATTTTTAAGACTTCTTATAAGTAGATTTTCAAGAAATTCTTGTCTCTCATGATCTAGAGTGAAACTATAAATGCCTGAGTGTATTTCAATCAATATCTCAATCTTACTTTACCCATATGTGACTCGGTAGAATTGTGTAGAAGTTGACTTAAGAGTTGGGGATCAATTATATATAGAGTGTACTGAGAATATTTTTTATGGAAGAAAATAAAAGAGTAGCAAATAATAATATTCATTAACCGTGTAATATGGTTAAGTTTGGTGGGTACGTAATATTCATTTGTGTTGTTTAGTATGATGACGTTAATATTTTCAAACGCCGTTTTATTAAGCTATTTTTTACATAAAAAAGGAAATATGAGCGGAAGAATGGAATGAAGGTATTATTCCACTTTTGAAACCGTAGTCGCTTGTTATCATGAATATCATAGCTAACATTAGCAGCCAGAGAATTACTGGACATTGCAAATAGTAAGTGACGGTCCATCGAATGAATCTGAGGATGAATATTAAACGGAAACTTCTGTGTTGTCTACTCTTCAAGTTATTTATTTCACAAGTAAAATAAAAGAATTAAGAAAATCTAGAAAATTACTAATAAATTTATTTTGGTTACTTAGGTAACTCTTTCACAAATTCAAATACACGTTTTTTTATTCGACCTACCAAGCGTTATATAACGATTGTGAACTCTCAATCATTTATGGTTTGTTATAATTATGGATCTATTTTTTGTGGCATTCTACTCAATAGATTGATATTGGATCAATATTTTTCCAGCAATAAAGTGTAAAAAATTAATACCAATTAGTTTCGGTGATATTGAACCAGCTTCGTGCAAAGTTGGAAAACAAGAAATGGGTAAAACTTGTCGAATAAGATGTGATGAAGGATTTAAAATTGAAGGCCCTGAAGAAAAACACTGTTCTACAGAAAATGGGAACTGGGATAGTAAGTTTGAATCAACAACATGTATAGGTAAATATAATGTTAAACTTGAATTAGCTAGCTAATTAAATAAATGTGTTTTGACTGTACAGCAACCATATTGCTTACAAATTTTAGATATCACACCACCAGTGATTGTTTGTCCAAAAAATGTAATTGTTAATTCTTTACCAGGAAAAAAGTATGGCCATATTTCTTGGGAGGCACCTTCAGTAACAGGTACATAAAGCATTATTTTTTAATAGAATTTAATCAAGTACTTCATATATTTCAGATAATTCAAAACTCAATGTATCAAGTTGGATGAGTCCTGCAGTTTCAGATATAAAAAAAGCCAAATTTGAAATTGGTACCACCAGAATAACATATTTTGCTCAGGATGCTTTTAAAAATAGAGCAAATTGTTCTTTCGAAGTTACGATCAAAGGTATACTATATAATATTGTTTGTATATGTCCAATATGTTTGATATTCATGAGAGATATCAAAAATTAGATAAGATTAAATTATTGGGATCTTCTCTGGCGCTTGTAAATCTGTTGATACACCACAAAAAGGTTTTGGTATAATTGTCCACATCGTTCCCCTTTTATCTAAGCTGAAGGTACTTAATCTGTCTTAACTTCGTTGGTAAGGTTTTCTAAAATAAAAACCACTCTAAGGAAATTGAATATAAGTGATCCGAAGTTCTGTCCCATGAAAAGTGATTCCTTTAATTGGCATAAATTCTTGCCTCAGTGATAGTGTGCTAAATTCAATTGTATAGGTTGATACAGGTAGAGCGCAGCTGTTTGTTTTTTAATTATACAGGATGCTCCGGGACTTGATGTAAAACATTCGGGAGTAAGTAGATGACGTAAAAATTTCTCATACGACCTCTCGTTTCTGAGTTATAGGCCTGTAAATTTGAGAAATTAGAACTTATATTTTCTAAATTATACATTCGAATATCATGAATTTTTAATGGATGTTCTTGTAGTATGTTTTACAGAATAAATAATTCGTCATTAATATCTGAAGCCTTGTGGCCACTCATGCTCAATGGTTAACAATCCGTAACTTTTATAAGGACAACCTATATAATCTTAAGATAGCAAAAATCAATTTTTTCAATCGATTTTAAAACAAAAAGGTACTCTTTGATAGAATTTATGGTTTAGAAGATATGTACATTTTTAGATCGTTTTACAAGGGACGTTCTGAAGAAAATTGTCATTATTTATTGAAAATACTAACAGGAGTTAATGAAACATAATCAAGCATTTCTAATTAAACTGCATACTGTCGAACATCGAATTAATTACATAAATAAAAATATGAAAAGTATGAAAAATTTGTAGGTTAGGTTTTCTTAGTTACTTACTACAACTTATCAAATAAGAACAAAAAAAAACTATAAAAAATGTTCGTGGTGAGCAGATATTTCTTTGAGCTTGGAATCGCGGTCTGCCTTATAATATCACAATAGAAGCTTATTCTACATTTCATTTTTCTAAAATAGAAGAGGTTCATTTGGAAGTTAAGTTCCAATTTACTGATATATTTTTTACAAATCCTTTGGAGTTGTATTGATTCTAGAATCTTGGGAATGAAAATCGTTCCGATCAACTGTAATCGTCAGTTGGTTTCCTTGGGGTATCATATTCCTCTTCCTATATTCACATTCTTAGTTTATCCTATTCTTCTTTAATATCTATTTTAAATTCAATCAGAATTTAATATTATGGAATATTTTGTACTCAAGGCTTGAATGAAAGTGTTTTAAGGAAAACGAATATTCATTATTATTAGTGAGAATGAGATAGTGTATTAATGGTTATTATCTCTATTGAAAGAGAGCTGATCTTATTCAATAAGTAATTTCATGGAGTCTAGTTCGAATAGTACAAATGGCTGATTCTACGCCCAACTTATTAAGAATTTCCCACATTTCAAATATTTAAATCATTTTTATTAAATCAGTAACTTTTTAGATATGGAACCGCCAATTATTGAAAGTTGTGTGGATCCTCCAACTTTTCTTACTGGTGATACAAATGGGGCTAATATAAGTTGGGATGAGCCAATCGCATTTGATAATTCCCAAATTGTATCGGTAAGTACAATGAAGAGTTTCATAATACTACAAAAATGCTAGCTCCCTTCTAGAATTTAATTTCTAAGAAGTTAGCAAAGATCAAGTTAATGATAACAGTAATCAATTTTAGCTTCAATTTCCAAATAGATACGAATTTTTTGAAATTTCTGTATTTTCTATTCTTTCGGCGGTATATCACAATCGAGGTAGTTGTAGCCGATTGTCAGGACTGAATATCTATTCTTGATACTAACTATAATACAACAATGCTTTTATACGAGAGACAAAGATGCTTTATTGTCAAAAATAAATACACATATAAAATAAAATCCAAATATTAAAGTATACACACGAAAAATACAATAAAGAACAATATCACCTTTTGAAATGTAGATTCTTCAAAGTTTATATGTAATATACATTACATGTATACATTATCAATACAAATCAAATTCAATGATGTGCATAAACTAGATTATAAAATTAAATATATTAGACGGATTCAAATATGAATAAGGAAGGAAGAGTCAATAATTTGGATCTTCTAAAGAAGTACCGACAGTGAGTCCTGCGATTAAAGAAGGACATAAAAAACTGTTATAGGGGTTGAGATATTCAGTTCCTTGGTAGGTTAGCGTAAAATAGAGCTTAATTTGTCATATAAATCGGCGGATATGTAACTCCAATTTCAAAGAGTTGTCTACAACAAGCACTGAGAATTTTACAGATTCGACGACATCAATAGTGGTGTTATTTAGAACTAAACGCTGCAACGTATTTTTATATGGCATAGAATATTAGAATCGCACTACGATTGAAAGGTGTTGTTATTACGTGAAAATCAAACTATTCTTGTCTTGATGATATATTTATAATATATATTTTACATCGTAGCTCATACAATACATTCTACTACATACACGTGCATTTTTCTTTCAACTTAACCTCTTACAATCTTCTTCTTCTTTTTCTTAAGTATAAGGGAAGCATTATATTTAAGTATCACAACAAAAGGTGATTAGATCACTAGATGTAGTCCTATGAAGTACAGTGACATCAGTGTTGCTCACAAAGAAACTAGTATCTTATTCAAAGACATAAATTTTACAGGCGGATGTGTAGATAAGCAACGTCGTTGATAAACAAAAGAAACGAAATAGTATTGAGCCTTGAGGCACTCCACATTCTATTGGCTTGCAAGAACACATCGTTGTATCAACCCTTACAATCTACGTATGTTCGTTAAACCAAGCGAAAGGTGTTTCCCTGAAACCGCAGTACTGCATCATTTCAGTAAATTTAAAAAAAAATGTTGTTGCAATAACGAACAGTTTTAATATAAATTAACGATTTTTATCACAAAAAATCATTGAATTTTTTTTGTCTTTCAAAGACCTGCTAGAAACAATGATCGAGAATATATTTAATGAACTGCAAGATGTAATAGAAATCTCATGTGACTCTATATCTTTCTATCTCCATCTTCAATGCATCAGAATCTATACGCTGCATTATATGCTTAGTCTAGCGTTTTCAGGTGTCCATTGTGGTGACGGAGCCCAGATAAGACTCCGGTTAGTCTTCGTAGGTTTTTCTCACTCATGTTGATACGTTCAGCAGATTTCTGGATATAGTTTTCCAGGTGAGTCCTTGTCTGTCTCATCCTCTCTAGGGTGTCCCAGTAATTGGTTTGCTCCTATCTACCTTCTTTTCCAGTGCATTTTCTATTGTGTTGTAGCTGATACCGCAGAAGGGTTCAGGTCTTATGAGGGGCGTGTCCCGGAATTCATTGTAGGGTAACTTTATTTTTTTTAATAGCTCGTTTAATGTTTCTAATTTGGATTTTATGATATTGGCGATCAAAGCCCTGATGGCTGCTTGCGATAGTTCCTTTCCAGATTAAACTCGACACATTTTTCAATAGCATAAATTTCTGCTTGAGAAACGCTTGGTGTGTTACCCAGTATTTCAAAGTGTTTTATTCTGGGCCTCTATACTGCTATTACAGTTATGTTTCTTCTGCCATATTCTCCAGTACTATGTGGAGATGTAGGAGATTTAGAAATACCTCTAGAGCAGCCGTTGTGTATAATTTTAGGGCCACGGTTACACATATACAAGCCAGAATTTATACCTCTGTCTTGGTGGCCAGTTTATGGAGGTGAAAAGTCCTAAGACTCTCATGGGATGGTCCATTTTGCCTTCGGTTTTATATCAATTGGAAAGCTAGAGCCTCTGACCCCAATGGATCATCTTATTCAGTACCTTAAAAAAATATAGTTCTAATGTTATTATTATCAAAAATTAGGAATCTTCCAGACAGTGACTTGGTGGTTCAAAGAATTGTGTATTCTCTAATCTCTAATTTATTATAAAAATGTAATGAGCAACTTGTATGACAGAATAGTTTCTAGCAAAAATATAGAGATGCTTCATCACACATAATGTATTATGATTGATTGATTGATAATAAGAATCTTTTTCAGATGAACAGATCCCACGAATTTGGATTCTTTCCAATTGGTACTACAGTTGTAACATATATAGCTTCTGATAATTCCAATAACACCAGTTCATGTAAATTGAATATTACTGTTGAAGGTAAGCTAAATTTCACAGTATTGATGTGCTTTGTGTGAGAAAAATACACTCGTTTGTTAGAAATATTTCTCAATTTTTATTTGTCACAAATTTGGTGAATAGTAATTCAACATTAAAAATATATTATGCGAAACGATTATCTCCTGTTTAAGACATTCGTAACAAACCAATATGGATTTTGATAATCCCTACACTAATTACTAGTTTGACTCCTTCACTATTGTATAAAAAAAATTTCTTTTTTATTTGGCGTGAGTTCAGCTTCGGTAATTTTATATGATCAATTTATGTTCATGAACCCTTTTTAAATCGTCACTAAAAACTGTATTATATTCAGTGTTATCGATTGAAACCTCAAGCTGACTGTCAAACACTGTATAAAAACAATTTTAATATGAAATATATAAGTGTAAATGGTGACTTTAGTTATCCGCATCTAATTTTAGATATTAAATAGTATATGCAGATTGAAAAAAAAATAAAACAAAGATTTAGAATCGATGGAATGTCTGAGAAAATTTTGTTATATCATCGAGAAACAATAAACAGAAAACTTATGAAAGGGCAAATTTTGTAGTTTTGAAAAATCGAATTTATCAATGTCTCAGTATTGTCAAAATAAAATTGTCTTCATTATCAATTTAACAGTAGAGGTTTTAAACATCCTGATACTGTATTACAGTTTCAAAATGTGAGCCATTACCAGATCCACCAAATGGCCAAAGCAAATGTACACAACATATTGAAGGCATTCGATGTGTGATAACATGTGAAGAGGGTTACAGTATACCTATTTCGGACATAGCTGAAAAAGGTATGTACATTTATCTATGTTAAGCTAGGAAGGTAACTAATATTTACCAAATAATGAGTGTTCACACTCAGTTTTGATTCACGAATTTCTCAATATGTAGAACTTTTGTTATATCTTGTCACTTGGAATGGATAGAGGCATATTTTAATTTTAATTACGCTCCCCAATTCAACTCAAAATCTAGACAAAATGGATCATAAAGTGTTGAAGTGTGTACAGTATGGAAAAAACAAGTAGGAATAGGTATATAATACTAATTAAGGTATAATTTCTATCCAAATAAACATTCATTAGTAGATACTAAATAGATAAGCAATTTTACAGAAAATATAAAATAACTCGTAAGAACGGGTATCCCTATTATTTAAAATATTCTTAGTGATTCAACTGCAAACGGGGTCGGCTAAGAACTGTAATGAAATTCGGGAAAAAAACGGATTCAGTCAACTCCGAGTGGGCTAAAGTTCTAATTTAGTCAGTCTTTGGCATAAATCACGGATTTCGTAGACTAACTGGATAGGAGAATGTGAAGCGACGATGATTACAGTATAGATGAAAGTAGAAAAAGGAAATACCATGAAAATCTAGCGAACAACGTAGGGAAAAGTTCTAAATCTACGATAGTGGTAACCAAAACCCAAACTATGTTACAGGAAATGAAGATTGTACAAAAAGAGAAAGAACGAAAAATACAAAAAATAGGGAAAAAGCAAAGTTAATTCAATGAAGAAAAACCAAAGCACAAGGAAAGAAAATTCGAAAGAAATGATGGACCTTAGGCAATCGAAAGAAGCTTTGTAAAGAAAAACAAGAAATAAAAACGTGGTAATAAGCGAATTGAAGTTACGCGCTGCTGGGAACCAAGACATATTAATGCTAAGAATATCTAATTTGCTTAGAAATAAAAGTTTACATTGAGAAAGCGAAAAAACTGGGAGCAGAAACTTTGATGAAATAATGACAAACTACAACATAGACGTACTAGCTTTCCAAGAAATGTAGCAGAAGGGGAGTTGAAAAGTAGACCTAAGGAGACACATATTATTTAGAAGTGGAGGAAAAACAGATATTACGGAGTAGGTAGAATCATGAGAGAGGAATTATACATTTTAAAGCGATATCAGAATTAATAGGGTAATATAGAAAGATAAACATTATAAATGAAGTAATAAAATACATCCCAAGATAAAAAGAAATCATATTATGAGACCCAAATGTGGAAATAGGAATAGAAGAGATATATCCCAATATTACAGGAGGCAAAAGTCTACATAAAAGTAACAACGAAAATAAAATAGCAAACACGGCCTTTGACCATAAAGACATTTATTAAATAACATGGATATCTTCAGATAGTAGGAAAAAAAATCAAATCAATCTCGTTTTAATAGAATCGAAATATTTGGAAGCTATTAAAGACTGTAGAAGCTATAGAGGAGCAGACACGAAATTGACTACCGATTGGTCGTAGCAAAACTCAAAAACACAATAAAATCCAGTCAGAAAGACAAAGATGTGACGCTAAGAAACTGAAAAACACATAAATTGATTGATTGGGGAGAGATTTAGAACACGATGGTAGGAATAGCGACCCTTTGTCTAGAAAAAAAAGAGAAAGAAAAGAGAAATGGTTAGATAATGAAACAAGTGAAAGAAATAAAGCAAAAATGATGAGACAAACATAGAACTCAACAAACAAACAGAGAGTGCGAAGAGAAGAGAAAAATTACAAAAACCATCTGCAGCCAAAAACGAAGAAACAGCTGGAACAAACACTTACAACAAATAAAAGATCCCTATGATAATTAAGAAAGTAAAAATTTGTATTGGGAAGTGAAGAAATCAAGACATCATATGACAACAAGAACGAATTATTGTAGAGACGAAAAGGGGCAGCAACAACGAGACATAAAAATGGAACTAGACAGATGGACAATGGGCAATTTAAACAAATATTTCACCGACGAAGAAGGTACACAAGAAGAGCGATGATATAACGAAAACCAAAATGATGGAAAAGAAACTTCAACAGAAGAAGTATACAGAATTATAAATGATCTGAGAAATAATAAAATGGATTTCCCGCAAAAATGATAAAATATTGTGAAATGAAATTACAGGGTAAAATATATAACACAGAAATATCAGATATATAAAAGGAGGCGCCATTTCTCACTATAACGCCCAATGTATTGCATATGCTGATCAAAAATTTGTGGGTAAAGCAAAAAAAATGGCTTGCAGAGATATAAGAATTCTGAAAGGTAACAGAGCGGTAGAATCATTAAGGAAAAATAATAAGAGCCTTTCAATAATAGTCAAAATCAGAGCATATTTACACTGTTTATTGCTAACACTACATCAATTCTATCTGACGCGCATTTCGGTAACAAAGTTATCGTTTTCAAAATAAAACTCCTTTGATACCTTTCAATCTTGATTAAACAAAAGGATTTGTGAATATCGTTAACAGAGTAGATTTGAAATTAGTCAATAATTCCCGCAATATTTTGAAACAATTAACAATTTTAAAGATAGAATTGTTCCTCGCAGTAAGACGTTCGATGGCGGGAAACTTTTATAAGTTTCAATTCACCTTCAGGCTCTGAAGACGATAAATCAGTTATCGATACGTGGGTCATATGGGGTAATTGTGAAGTAGTAGTTTATCGGTGGTGAAAATTTTATTTGATAGTCGACTGCTTCAATTTCTGTTTAATTCTATTCCCCAATCCATTTCCGCAGTATAACATAGTGTGTTCACATTTATTCGAGTTTTCTTAACGTGAATTCGTTATGTGTAACTAGTAATTAACTTTATCTCGCTTACATGACCCATATGTCTTTAAATACTTGTACACCTTTTTTCTTACTAACTAAACGTTTTTTTGATAGGAAATGATACGTTATTTTTATGCAACAATTTCAATCCGGTTTGGTATGGCCAAGACGACTTTTTCCCAGAATGTTCAGGTGAGAAAGTTTTCAAACGAATTTTTAAACTGGTTGATATTTATAAATCAATATAGTGAATTATATTTTCATCGCTAGTCCAATAAGTGATATTTGGTATTTCTATAGTCAGTTTGTGGCTGGGTGTGGGTGGCCAATGCCTACAAAACATTTTTTTCAATAAATGAGGGTTGAAAATTGGTCATATAGTGATGGGATAGCCATTATAGGTGTTAATTACCAAGAAACACTTATAACCTGCAGTGAAGGTACCGGGACTTAATTGAGACAATTTAATTATTTCTAATCTTATCTCAGCAACTCTTATATTACGCAAAATCCCGTGGCAGAAATTATTTTACTAACAATTAATTTTAAATAATAATAATTGTTTCTAGTCACTCAAATTCCAGAAGAAGTACACACTGGTGAAGTCGTATTTTCAGATCATGAAAGCTGTAGCGATACACAAAGTACTGAAACAGTTAAGTGTGTACCAAACAATCATTTTAATCAATTTTTTTAATATATTTAATTAACAATAGGTCAAAAATGATGTCAAGTTATTTCTAAGCGAAAAATTTTGCACTGAAAATTGTACTGTAGACACACAGGTAGAATGTTATAACGAAATTCAGAAAATGGCAAAAACAAAAAGATATATTCAAAACGACGAAAATTTGCATAATCAACGACAAAGACATAAAAAAAGAGTAAAAGTGAAGTTTCAACTTAAGCACGGATATGGTCATACAAAGAAAAAACCATCCCCAGATTCAAAAGTAGAATTTAAAAACGGACGTCAAGTTACTCTTCATTACCAGACAAAACTTATATGCTCCAATGGTTCTATTCAGAGGGGTAAACGTTGCGGTAAGTTAGCAGTAGTGTAGTGTACTCTCAAGTTATTATTAGGTGCGTAAAAGATTATAAATTGACAGGGCCGGAATAAGCTAGGGGGTTGGGGGGGGGGGTCTATAGCCCCGGGCCCCAGGTCCAAGAGGGCCCCATCATTTGGAAATCATTCTGTATTTTTTAATGTGTTGATGACACAAATCTAAAGTATTGGCACTATTTTGTGAATTTTTCGGGGTTTCCAAATTCCTTAAAGGGGCCCCGTCATTATTTTAGCCCCGGGCCTTATAAATCTTAATCCGGCCCTGTAATTTGAAAAAGTGTTTTGACAAACCAACATTCCAATTATCTTTCTCTATCTTGCTTTCTATTACCTAGGAAATATTAAAAATTTCTCATTTTCTCCACAAACTTCGAACTTTTATAAGTTACTTCAATTTTTTATAATCAGCATTTTTGTAGTGGAATTGTCGCTAAATTAAACAACAAAGTTTACTATTTCTAATATATTTCCTAGCATGTAACAAAAAAGATCACTAATTATTAGTTTGGCTGATAGAGCCAAAAGCAAAAGCAATAAATGTAATGCCATTCATATTTTAACAATGAAAATTAGCAACTATGTCAATAGCAACCACAATAAATAAAATTTCTAACAAGCGTTCATTTGAATATTGATTTTTGAATTTGATGAATTTAATAATTTAAAGACATAACAAATTTTCAAACACCGCAATTTGATACTAATTAATGTAAGTAACTTTTATTTATTTGTTGATGATGAGTACATAAGTATTCGAAAATCAGATGTTACATATACAAAAACCATTTAAACTGAGAACTCTCTCAACTAGGTTCACTAGTTTTTATCAATGTTAACTTGAAAAAAAAACTCATCAGAAGAGTTAGGTTGATTATTGAGTTCAACTTATTAAATTCCCTCCAACTAGAGCATTCAAGGAAAATATCAATTTCCCAAAAATTAAAATGTTATCTAAATAAGTTCAACTTTTTAGTATTCAATATTTATTCGATCGTTTTATCATCTATAGTTTGAAAACTCTACTTTTTAATGGAATAAGTTATTGTAATTTTTCTTACAGTACATTGTCCAAGGGGAACATTTCATAACGCAACAAGAAGTACTTGTCAGTCTTGTCCTTTTGGTCAATATAATAATAAAACTGGAGAGATGTCATGTAGCCATTGTCCAGAGCATTATTCTACTGGGAGAAAACGTTCAAAAAAAATTACTGACTGTAAAGGTAAATTTTTTGTTTGGCGAATAATTATTTCGCATGTCATATTTATATAAAATTTCGTCCAATGATTATTATAATTCAAATGTATTTGTTAATATTTATAATCTTGTCCAGTAACATTAAAAAGAATTGGAATCTGAGAATATTTCAAGCTCTGAACTATTTGAGAATATACAAAACTTGAATTCCAGGAAATCATATAAAATGGTCCAATATCTGGACATATTTCCTGAAGAATAAAAACATAGCCTGTAAAATACGAGGGCTATTCATAAATAGGGATACGTCTCATTCTAATACGCTCACTGACCGTGGTCGAGGTCCTGCTATCACTAAGACATTTCAATACTCCCTGTTTTAGCAATAATGAAATTTAAAATGGGCAATGTAACTGAATATGTGAATATCATGCTAGTTGTGAGAATCGGTTGGTGATGCGGTTATTAGCAGAGATTCTTAAACTATGGGAATCATTGTGTGAAGTGTATGGAAACAACGTAATGAATGGAAGTCCTGAAATGGTGCTATCAATCTAATAATGGCCGTAATCATCAACTAACTGGTCGCTAAAGTAAAAGAAAACATGCGTGTTAAGCTCCGTTCTGGAATAGCAGAGTTTTTTGTTTTTTATGTATGCCAAAGCTGCTCACAGACCATGAATGTGAGTGACGGAGAGCAACTTTGACTTTTTTAGACCCCTACTGAATTGAACTGTAAGTAGTAACGAGACGTTAAGAAGACATGTCACTTTCGACACAAAACTACTGAGCATTTCATGGACTAGTTACTAAGCAAATTAAGGCTAGGCAAGGTGTGCTTCTTCTCTAAGTAGTACTGTCAAACTTATGCAGTCCAAAATAAGCACCGAGAAGAGTTGAAGTCCAAAAGTTTGGTTTCTCATGATAATACCTACCCGACCTCACATGGCAAACTGCTCTCAAAAACTTCTTAATTTATTCAAATTCAAAGTTTTTCATCTTATTTTACAACGTTGTGCTTGCACTTGTTTACAACAATGAAGAACTGGCTAGTAACTCAGCGTTTTGATGACAAAGAGGAGCCGCGGATCTATGCCTCCGAGTGGCTGAAATTGCATGCGGCAAAATTATATGTCCATAAAATTTCAATGCATGGCCACCGCTTTGATAAATACCTCAATTTCTTTGGATACTATTTAGAAGAGTAGAATCTCAGGCGCTCTTTCAAATGTAGATTATGTTGCTAATGGTAATCACTTCTCCGTGAAAAATAATGTGTGAACCGTATTTTTTTTTTAAATATTTATTTACTTACACATCATAACGATATGTATAAAAATGTCTGTTAAAGAACAACTGTTATTCCACTATTCAATTACTGGACGATTGTTATTGTGTCTCTATATATAGTTCGACAAAAAACGTGTTTTTGTCTTCACTGGTGTTTTCGTAACACAGGGGCGGCGTGAGGATAATTATGTAGAGTTAGAGCATTACTAATTGTTTTTAGTTTTATATACCTAATACCCATCCAACTAGTCATCCTAAATGATTATTTGTGGACTAAGTCATTTCCAATGACAAATACATATTTATTCCAACATTTCACATAGAATTTTTGCACACTATGGAGAGTGCCAATAATACTCATTCTTTTAATAATAGTGGAACACAATGCCTACATATATTGCAATGTTTTAGCACTTTTCACTTCTGAATCTCATTTGACTGTGTAAAATATGCTGTTATTGGTGTTTATCAAAGTGAAAAATTTTCAAAATTTAAACTATCTTAGTCGTATATGTACCTCGAAGTATATTATTTTCACCTTATTCTGTTTTCCACAACAATTATACCGCGCTGCGTTAAGTATTAGGAATAATTGAATATTTACTGCATTGCCTTTCAGAAATGTGCCCACCAGGTACACACGCACGAAAAAAACTTCAAAGAACATATAAACATTTTCATAATGCTACGTTTGAGAAAACGACATTAAAACCCTTCTGTACAAAATGTGGAGTAGGTGAGTATAGAAGATACTTACCATTGAAAATATATGCATATTTTTTTATTATAGGGTACTTTCAACCAGGTTATGGAGAATTAAAATGTATCCAATGTCCGGATGGGTACACCACTACAAGTATAGGAGCAACAAATATTGAGCAATGCATACCAACGGCAGAAAAAATTTGTCAAAGCGACATTTGTAACAACGGAACATGTCTAACAATTAATAACTACGAATACACTTGTAATTGCTCCAGCGATTATATAGGTAATTGAGTTTGAGGCTAACAATACAACAGCATCAGATTAAATTAGGAATAATTGAAAAAATCATTGACAATAGAGCAGATGAACGCAGGAGTAATTGGAAAAGTCATTAACTTACTACCCTAAGGGGAAAAATATAGTAATTGGACAGCTAATAATACATCAGCCATCCAAAATACGTAAATAATATGATTTGTAAAATTTAACAAAAAGAAAATTGAAAAGAAACCTTTTAATTTCACTTTTTATTCTTTATACTTTGAAAACTCCACTTCTTAATGGAATAAGTTGTTATTTATCTTTTTATTACAGTGTATTGCACAAGGGGAACTTTTCATAACCCAACAAGAAGTGCTTTGCAAAGTGGCCCGTTTGGTCAATATAATAATAAAAGAGGAGAAATTTCATGTATCTATTTTCCAGTTCACTATAGGCTAACTGTTGACGTCAGCATAGAGTTGATGGATATAACAAGAACATTGCTTTAAAGATTAAGTACTTACGTTTATATATTTCTTTAATTTCTGACATCTTTTGATACACGCTCTTTTTCGTGTACTAGATTCCGTTCCAAGAATGTTTTAATCTCTATAATTGAATTTTTGTTTTTGATATTTCATGGTTCGTTAATGCAGTTTTATTTTTTTTATCGCATTGATGATCTTTTAGTCTATTTTCTAAATACTGAGATGTCTGCCCCATGTAGACAGCATCACAATTAGTACAAGGCACTTTTGTTTTTTAGCGTTTTGGATTTTGATTTAGTGAAATATTTGGATAATGTATTATGTCCTCTATGACTTACACTAATATCATATTTATTGAAATAATTCGATAGTTGTCGGGAAAGTCCTTGTACATATGGTAAGGAAACATGTTTTATGTTCTGATGTTTCGTTTCTGTTTTGCTTTTTAATTGATTGTAGTATCTGTTTATCCTTTTCTTGAACATGTTGTCCATAACTTTTTCTGTATAATTATTTTCTTTCAATGCAATTTTTGAATAGCAGTTTAAATGTCTTGAGGACCAAGTTGGTTTCGTAAAACTTTCTGTTCTTATATTATTGTTAATTTTATATAATGTCACAACAAGATAATTGATTTTATTGTTATGTTCGATGTCGATTGTGAATTGAAGATAAGAATTGAATTTTTTATTTCTGTTTTCAATTTGATTCTTTGATAAGGCACTAATCCAATCATCTATATGTCAAAAAAAGAATGGAATATTTATATCAAGTTTCCTTAGGACAGATTCCTCAATATTTTCCATTACCAATTGTGCTATAATACTTGAAATGGAAGGTCCCAAAGCACCACCATCAATTTGTTTGTATATTTCATTTTCATATTTGAAATATGTTGTTGTAAGTAGGAGTTCTATAGCTTTAATAAATTCGTTTGGAGGTATTTCTGTATATTCTTTAATTTTGACCCATTTTTTCATTAATATATTTTTCACAATGGTAATAGGAATGTTTGTATACAAAGAAATTGAATTTAATGAAGTGAATACATATTCGTTAGTTAATTTTTTCTTTGAAATCACATGTCCTAACCAAACCAACTTGGTCCTCAAGATATTTGAACTTTAATTCATGTCATAAAAAAGATCAGTGATAATAAGTTTGGCTGATGGATGTATCCAACTATCAGATCCCGAATTTAGATGCTTAGCTATTCAAAAAGCAAAAACTAATTTTAAAACAGAAGATATCTAAAATCAAGAACATTCAGAAGAATAAACATATATAAAAGGTCTAATAAATACGAATATATGAATGCATCTTAATGTATATATATTTTTTATTAATCTCTTAAAAATTATAAAAAAAGAAACTAATTTTGAAACAGGAGAGACCTAATATTAAAATAACAATGAAACTCATTGGACAAAGTCAAATTATTACATCCAAAGATACGCAGGTACCAAGTAATCAATTTATTAAAAATTCATTTTGTCACGTATATAAGGAGTTATAAAAACATAATATTTAAAACAGATCATTCCAATGTCAACTTTTTTTGTTGTTGATGAGAGATAAGACTCACCAATATGTAGCAATCTGTAAAAAATATTTTTTTCTTCAAATATAGATGAGAAACAAAGTGAAGGAAAATAACAGTAATATGCACCATATAGTCTGATTAAATTTTCACTTATACCTAATCCTCACTACTATATGATAATTTTCTTCCTGAAATATTGAGATTTCATTTCAAAATTGACAAATGGCTATCAGATTGATCAACACTTTAAATTTCCAGGGACACATTGTGAAAAGGGTATTGATTCATGCCAATCTAAACCATGCTATAATGATGGAAGTTGTATTGATAAAACAGATGGATTCGATTGTTCTTGTAAAGATGGATATACTGGAAAATACTGTGAAGAATCTATCGAAATATGTGATAAAACTTGTTTAAATAATGCAGTATGTTATTTAGAAGATAATGGAACTCAATCATGCTTATGCCCACCCGGTGAGTTTATATTTAAATTTACTAAAATAAGCATGTATGTGGCCAAAACAGATATACATCAAATATATGTGTACGGTGTTTTGGAATATTTGGATGATTCGAAGTAGCACGGGCGTATCTGTTCTGATCTCTTTTAGTGTTTTCTCCTTTTCTTCTTAGATTGTTTCCTTATATTATCCGTCTCCTCCTAATACACACTCTCAGTTGATGTGTATGCATTTATTATCGATATATCTATTTTGAATTCACTCATTATTCTGAATTCTAATTTATCATTTGATAAACTACCCCTTATTTTGAAACGTTTCTAGAGTTAATAACCTGATAATGTTGTTTTTTTTTTCATCTCTCGATTTTCGCCTTCTAAAATCCTGTAAGGCTCCACCACTTTACCCGTTATTAACATAGTTCAGACATTCCACCTTCATAGTTTTATTTCATTTCTTTGTATTTCAAATCAGTCGTATATAAATGTTCTATTTTAATTTCAGAATTTACAGGAGACTTCTGTGAAATTGAAGTTGATTTTTGCGAAATAAACTATTGTGAGAATAATGGAACATGTTTGAATCGAATTGATCAATTTCGCTGTAAGTGTGTCGGTGGATTCATTGGATTACGATGTCATATATTGCCGTGCGATTATAAACCTTGTGAAAATTCAAAAATGTGCATCAATATTCCTGAGGACAATGCTACGAGAGATAGTTATATGTATGTAGATTTCATTTCATTTTTCATAATCTACCAAAATATCGAATAGTTGGTTTATATTTTAAAACATGACAATGACATAGTAAGGCCATACCTAAGGAAGCAATAATATCCTGTATTTTGTTAGTTATTTTGCTTGTTTTCTTCTCGAAATATATATATATATATATATATACATATATAACCTTCATCATGAATATCAAAAAAATTCATGATGAAGGTGATCTATAGATCAATATAAATAAGCAAATTGTCAGTATCAATATCATATTTCGATAAAGACTTAAAGAAAAGTCAAAATCTTTCTTTTAAAAACTATCAAAAAAAAACAGATTCAAAAAATTTTGAAACAGAAGAGACCTAAATCAAGAACATTTAGATGCATTAATATATCAAAAGGTCTAAGAAATAAGAAATATATATATATATATATATATATATATATATATATATATATATATATATATATATATATATATACATACTTCTTCGCAATAGAAAAAAGGATTTTTTTCCTTGCCTATCATTCTTGTACGAAGATCAGTAAACTTTTGGTGTGACTTTGTCCCCAGAGGACGGAATGTAAAATTGTTATATATCGCATCCTATCCATCGGTTTGAATTTTTCTCGTTCAGTTATTGTTTCACATCTACAGCTCACAAATTGATATTTAAAAACTTAATATTTTCCTCAAAAAATGTGACCGAAGAAAATTTACGACCTTTTAAACTTTTTTTCAGTTGCGGAAAGAGATGATAGTCGGACGGAACCAAATCTGGTGAAATAGGGTTTTCTACTAATTCAAACCCTAAACCACGAATTTTTTGCATGGCAACATGAGATTTGTGTGCAGGAGCGTTGTCGTGCAAAAACAATACACCTTTGGATAGCTTTCCGCGACTTTTCTCTTTATTTTTTTTCCGTAGAGGGGTCAATAATGTCGGAATAGTAATCTCCAGTTATTGTTCTACCATTATCCAAAAAACAATCATGATTACTCCATGGCAATCCCAAAAAACTGAAGCAAGAACTTTTCCAGCTGAATTTTGGACACGAAACTTCTTAGGTCTTGGAGAACCAGAGTGTCGTCATGCCATCGATTGTTGCTTTGTTTCTGGATCGTAGAAATATACCCAAGTCTCATCCATAGTAACAATTCGGTTTAAGAAGTCTACATCGTTTTCAAATCGACCACAAATCGAACGCGATGCTTCTACCCTTTTGGTCAACATTCAAACAATTGGGGATCCATTTTGCACCAATTTTTCTCATGTCCAAATTGACATGAACTATATGACTAACACAGAAACTGGCCTTCCCGATCGGTCATCTTCTTCAATGTAAAATTTACCTCTTTTAAAGCTTGCAGTCCAATTTTGCACGGTCGTATACGAAGGACATTGATCACCAAGGGTATTAAGCATATCTTCGTAAATCTGCTTACCTCTTAACCCTTTCAAATACAGGTACTTGATGATGGCTCGATACTGCGATTATTAGATTTTCATAGTTTCGGTGAACATCTTTTTTCTTTTAATTTATTGCGTAACTCTGGATCACTTTTTTGACGTCAAACTTTGCACCGACACTTCTAATAAGTTATTGTTCGTTTCTATGGTAACGCAAAATTTTGTTTATGCATGGAACTGGTCTAGGCTAACTAGATATCAATACATCCTCGTAAATTATCAAAATACCGTTTCTCCCTGATTTATGAAAAATTCATTTCTATTAACTTTTATAAATTCTGTTACAACTTTTATAGACAAATGTTTTTCCTTTTATTTTCAACAAAATTTCTAATTATAAATACCTAACCAATTGCTAGAATACCACAGTTATTTTGCAAAATTGCAATTGTCTAACTGATCCAACGTCAAATTTGCGGTCGCTTTTCAAATAGTATTCCACACAAGCAAATTCAATTTTGTGATGTTCACCTGAATACCTAGGAGAATTTGTCATTTTGATACAAATGAATTGAGCAAATTATTTTAATATCTCATACCAATTTGGCCATAAATTTACCATAATTTGACAATTAGTTTATTTCAATCTACCTGGTATAATAATATATCGTTTTATTGAAATTTCGACGTAAATACATGTATATATATATATATATATATATATATATATATATATATATATATATATAAATATAAATATATATCATCAGGGCATAAGTTTTCAAATAGCTATCACTTCAATTACAATTTGTTTATTGAATAAATTACTTTTAGTTAGCTTCTAAGATAACCTTCACATCAACAATAAATAGATCCACTAGTTGCACAAATTCTTAAAAAACAAATTTGTTATTGAATGTTTATATTTCTTTCCGCGAAATCATCCAATGATGGATGATGAAATTTTTATATTTTTAGGTGTGTCTGTCCAGACGGTTACACTGGCAAAAATTGTGATGAATTAATAAATAACTGCTTGAAAAATCCCTGCTTGAATGGTGGAACCTGTAACAATGATTTGACAACTTATTCTTGCACCTGTTCTAGTTTATACTTCGGTAAAAATTGTGAATTCAAAAGAAATACTGAATATACTTTCAATTTCAACGAATATAGTGTAACCAATTATATAAAACTAAAGCCATTATCTCAAAATTTAACCGAGGTAAGAAAATAGATAAAAAACTTGCAACAACTGTTGAAAATAATTATATCGTATACTTGTTACTCCAATTAGTAGCTATTATTTGGGGTGCCAAACATACGGCGGATGACCCATCAATTCGATGTTTTGATGTTCAGAAACGTTTTTGTTTGAACTGATGTGTGTGATTTTTTCAGCATTTTTTTTTTCACTAGTCCACAAGAGCTTTATTTAAGCTGACATTACTGAATGTACATATCACTTGTCAATACATCATGTTAAAATACTTATTTGTGAGAAACTGTGACTCAATATTGTATTCGTTTGCTTATTATTTGACTTACCCACAATAAAAGAACATGTATATTTATACATACACGTATACATTTCGGTTTTGATTTAAAACTATTTGCAAAAAATGTTAAGTACAATATGTACAGGTACGATAATGACCGTTGTTAGCGGGAGTTCACAACACGTGTTTATTTACATGAGAGTAAAAGCTGCCTTTTCAGTTATTAATAAATAATTATTGCACTGGAACTTGATGATAAATTCACGATGAGAGTAAAATTAAAATGAGAGCACAGAAAAATCAAAATGGTACATATAACAGTCACTTCTACGATCGATACAAAAAGGAAATTGAAATTATAAATAAGAATTTATCGTACTATAATTATTATATTCCATTGCCACCTCTCAATCTTATTGCGGATCTGTGGATAAAATTAAAAAATTAAAAAATCGCACTGGAAAAATAGGGGACAAAAAATTTTAAAAAAAATTAGGGGTGGACTACCCTTATCATTTAGGGGGATGAAAAATAGATTTTATTCGTTTCTCAGACTTACCCGATATGCACACAAAATTTCTTGAGAATCGTTCCAAGCCGTTTCGGAGGAGTTCAATTACAAACACCGCGACTCGAGAATTTTATATATTAGATAAATAAAAAAAGACTATCAGATAGTTTGAATTGTATATGCAACAGAATTAAAATTAAAATCTTATTTCTTATATAATTGATTATATACAAAATATTGCTAAGGATTGCTTTTGGATGAGAAAATGAAATTTAATTCATTTTTTCAGATAACTGTTTGTCTATGGGTACAGACATTAGATGAAGTGAACTATGGGACTATTTTGTCATACGCTACAAGAAACAACGATAATGCATTTACAATAACAGACTACACTGGGTAATAAAAGTAATACATAAATACTATTTTACCATATCATATCTAAATTTTCGATACAATTAAATCACTAATATATTTAACTTGTAACAATGTTATCTGTTTGATGAATCAATATTATGAGCTTATTGAACTGAAATACAGAGAGGAAACCGTTGCACGTCTAGTTTTAAAGGTCTAGAGACGTTGCAGGTTCGCTGTAATAAATGTATAAGAGGAGGATATGTTGACTAATGAAATATTTTGACATTGAAATTTTGTTTGGTTCCATATTAGGCTAAGAATTTTTCAATATATCCTCGTAAAAAAGTTTCATACCTCCCATCCATTTGTTGAGTTTGGGTAAAGGTAAAGTAGTACTTCCATGCACGATAAAGACGTTTCCCCCGTGCGTTTGTATCGGTTTGTATGCGCCTTTAAATCAATGCTCAAATGCTCAATGTAATGAATACCTACTTGTAAATATCCATATGAGCTATTTTGATGGCCCAATTTTTGTATTAAAATAAAATCAGTTGAATATAGGAGTGCTAGATATATTCCATTATATTTACTTTTTTCAATTTATTGTTAAATTGTTTGATTAGCCAAGATATAATAATAACACAGTGAGAAATTGTCCCTCAAATAATTAACCATGTTCCAGACTGGTACTCTACGTTAATAACAAGTATGTTGTGACTGACATACATTTGAATGATGGAATGTGGCACCATTTGTGTGTAAAATGGAGTCAGATAAATGGCAGCTATGAAATTTTTGTCGATGGAGAAAGACGAAAATATGGTGTCAATCTTTCAACTGAGAAACAAATTGAAGGTGAAAAAGACTTTTTAATGTATCGAATAATTACTTTAATATTTGGTAAATGATAAATAACTTGACAAAATCCATTGAGAATTGTTCGTATATGACTTGAATATCCTTGTTGGAGCAGCTCCAGGGATAACCAACAAGATAGTTAATCCCATGACATTAAGATTCCAGGAATGCATCTTAGCATTATCTGTATTTTATAACAGAACAGAACAATAGAATTTAACATAAGTAGAGATTTAGAATTGTCGAATTATCCATGTAACTTTAGTACTAACGATGTAGACCCTATTAACATGTCTAGAGATAATACACAATAAATCTATTTGTCGTGAAGAATTTATGCAATATTTTGATTTTACTATTGAATCATTAATATAACCAAAATAACACTAGTGTGGGAAAGTAAAATTATGCAAATTTTTAGATAGTTTTTTACTTCTGAGATTATAACTATTGTTACTACAGGTAAATAAATATTTACGAAATAGTCCATCAAATAAACCTTTTCTAGCTTTTTGTAAATATAAAAGATATTTTTTATATAACGGCGTGTAATTGTTACCAAAACGTCAAAGTTATTCGAAACGTCTTGGAAGTGACCGAATAAGTGCAATCTTCTTCTAAATTAAACCATATTAAACCGAATCCGATACAATAATATTAATAAATTCATCCGACGAAGAACTTCCCGAAGCCATTTTGAAGGCTGCAAATGAAGCTAATTCCGAGCTGTTACCTGCCAAATCCAGACTATGGTATGAGAAGCAATACGACCATTTTGTTACAACGTGTAAGGAGGAAGGGGCCAAAACTTATAAGAAAGAGATATTTCTGGCGTATTTTTCAGACCTAAGTAAGGTTTTGAAATCTAATACATTATGGTCCTGCTATTCTATGGTAAAAAGTTTTGTAAAAATAAAACAAAATTTGGATATATGAAACTTCCATAAGCTAACGTCGTTTCTTAAACAAAAAATATTGGTTTTCGAGCACAGAAAGCGCAAGTTTTTATCAGGGTAATGCTAGCTCCCGATGAGGTATACCTGATGATTAAAGTGAGTACCATTTTTGCACTGGCTGGCGCTCTCCGCAGATCCGAGCTTGTAAATATCACTGTCGACGACATTCAAGATAAAGACAACCTAATTGTTGTGAAAATTTCTGATTCCAAAAATCATTCGTTTTATCTGAAGAAATTCTATAAACATCTCTTAACTGTTTTCCGAAGAGAAACTTGTACTTTCCTGACTATATCAACCCGGTGGACAGTACGCGATCGTTGCTAAATTCCAGTTCTAAACAATCTTTTATTGAGTCCTTCATTCAAACTTGCAATTTCTTGAAAACTCCTTCTACCTCATTGTATACATATTGACAGAATACAATTTCAAGGTATGGGCTATTTAATCTTGGGGCAAGATCAAGATATTTTAGGAGGTGGTTTCAGCCAAAGTGAATCATTCGTAGGAAAACTAACTTACGTGGATATTTGGGCACGTCTTTTAACATATGAAGAAATTTTAATTCATTTGAAAGACTGTAATGGTTCGTTTTTTGGTGATTTATATCCTTGGCCTATCATGCAAGATTTCGTTCAAGGCGAAGTTCAGGTAATTATTTCAAATAATACAGATATGATAAATTCAACTTTAAGTCTTTATTTTTCACTGCTAACAGAAGGTATAAACAAAAAGAAATTGCAGCAGTTTTGTCAATAATCATATTTTTGTACATGTACTCGGATAAATTTTTGACCAAATACAATTTTTTTAAAAATTGAAAAAATGCGATAAAATCTTTCTCTCTATACAATACAGGGAGGGGTGTCCCACAACGAGTTTAAACTATTTGTATATGGCAAAATAATTGACTAATGACAATGGAATAAGTGTCATTTATTACAAAGCCTAAAAGTATACATAAAAAATTAAAACTTGTTAAAAAATACAATAATAAAACCTCAAATAACTCAGGAAACGACTAAATGTTGGAATAGGATGAGTAGATACAATTTGATTTGATTTTTTTTACAGATCTTGACAAGATAAAGAAAAATACTTTTTTATTTCTTAGTGCTTGTATCAACGGGTCAAAATAAAATTTTAGACCACACCTGCATCTCTATAAATTTATAGAAAACATTTAATATCTGGATAACGGTAAGGTTTAGGTATAGGAAAGTATACATGAATTTGCCTTAATTTTTACCCCTGAAACGCCCTGTATAAAATGAAAAATTTTTTAACATAGAATCAAATACGTCTAACCTTGCTAAAAACAACCGAACAGAAACCATTTTCATATCTTTAAGGGTATCCTTTAAAAAAAATAATTTATAACGATCTGCAACAGTCAAATTTTTTACAAAAAAATGAATAACTCAAAAAGTTTGCAAGTTTTCAGACAAAAGTATACTGAAATTGTACGTAGATTTCAAACATGTATTAGTAACCAGGGTGTTCCATTTAAAATAACAAAGTTACAGTCGACTTCTGGTAGAACTGGAAGTCGGTTATCTTTGAAAATATTTTAGTTAAAAAGATCGTATCCGAAAACACAAACTTAGAAATTTTCATGATTTTGCAATAAATATTTTGCCATATACAGTTGGTTTTAACTCGTCGTGGGGCACACTGTATATTCCACCTATTGAATTATTTAGAACGCAAACGTAGAATTGGAATAATCTATAGAATTGCACTTGAATCGCCTCATATAATTCGAGTTAGATCAATTTTTAATTTTATAAATACAACATCCTTTTCGGACAACTCTGTATGTCGCCTTCTAGTTAACATGTAATCGACACTAACACAATTGTACACTCTTAGCTTCTAAACAAACAACATTTATAACAATTATAGAAGTAATTTTAATTAAAAAATATAAATAAGTTTTTTCATTGCTAGATAGAACATTCAACTTTCTGCAGAAGCTGTGACGCGCCGAAACCGCTATATAATGGTTATATTGAAGTTGAAAATAATAGTGCTGTTTATTCGTGCTATCCTGGGTTTACTCTGAATAATCCAAGCTATTTGAAAGGAAGAAAATGTACTAAAGCATCTCACTGGGAAGGTCAATTCGAACCATATTGCAAACGTAAGCTTTTTTTAGTCGAAGAGGATACTTGTGTAATATTTAGAGTAGATGAGATTATTTATTATAAATAGGGTATTGTTATTATTCAGATCCACTGAATAAAACAGTTGAAACATTGTGTTGTTATTAGTTGGCAAAGCTTACCGCACAGATCTGCCAGTTTCTCTATAATAATAATAATATTCATTGTTTTTTTTGTAATTATTCATATACAGTTTTATATAACCCCTGTATGCTTATAAATTATATTAATTATTGACATTTGATTATTACTACGACTAGCTCAATTTTATTTTCGAGGCATATTTTTTAAGTAAGTACCGTTTTGGAATTAAAAAAAGAAGTGCAAAGATATCGCAATAATTTTATTTTTACATGAAAGCCTGTACCTTAATCTACTTTTCTACATAATTTCCGTGAATATTGAGGCACATGTCATAACGTGGCACCATTTTTTGAATACCCTGTTCATAAAATTCTGCCACCTGACTTGTTAACCACTGTATCACAACTGTTTTAGACTTCGTTATCATCTTGAAGACGCTGACCGTCCAGGTTTTTCTTCGTAGTCGCACAATGATGAAATTTTAAAGCGTCTGTTTTCTCTCACCTCTTCGTCCACTTTCTGCACCAAATCTTCATTAACGACCGAAGGACGCCTACTCCGTTCTTCATCATGCACATTTGTGCGGCCATCTTTAAATGCTCTCACCCATTTCCTTACCATTCCATCGCTCATATTGTTTTGTCCCTAAACTTGACAGATCTCACGATGAATATCGATCGGTTTTACGCCTTTAGCACTAAGAAATCGTATAACAGCCCGTACTTCACAATCGGCGGGAATCACGATTGTCGGAGGCATCTTAAACATTCAGTAAACAACGTACACAATGAAGAATCAGACTGAAATGGCGTCAGTGCATAGACAAGAGATTTAGATTGCCAGCGCGCATGTGCGGAACGCCGACCTTGGGGTTGCGGCGGCGGAATCGCAAAACGGTACTTACTTAAAAAATATGCCTCCTAATTCGGTAGCATGAGATTCTGTTTCTCTTTGAGTTCCGACGTTTATATTGGTTATAAATATAAATAAAACGATACCAAAACCGCTATATAATAACCGCGCTTCTAAATCATCAGATAAAGTAGAAGCACCCATCATTACCACATATACACCCTAAAAATGCAATTTCAATCCGGTTACTTTACTTACATTGAAGAACTATACGCAATACACTCATTCATTTTAAAGAATTTAAAAAATCCCTATCCGTAATATTAACAGATTCCCTTAGCACACTAAACTAAGCAACACTTATATACCAAAAATAAAATCGCCTTTCTGTTCAAAGCAGAAATAGCGTACTTCAAAAATGAAGATGCCACCGTCAAATTTATGTTTGTACCATCACAGTCTGGTATCAGAGGAAATGAGGAATTATACCTCCTTGTCCAATAAGCAACAAAGAACTAGGATTATCTAAATAGTTTATCCTCATGACATGAAATGTAAAATTGAATCTAATGTGCATTGCAAGACAAAACAATCTGGAAGAAATTGAAAAATCAGTAAATCCTTGGCCTTAACAACACCAAATAGACCAAGTGAGAATATCGCGCTTTTGACTAGGTCATAAGAGTTTAACCCATAAAAATCTGATCACACCAACTAAATTATCAAGATGCGGAGCTGAGATGTAGATGTTAGTGTGGAAAATATACAAACAATATGAAGCTACAAGAAATAAGTACATTTCTGTGAATGTAACGGAGACTATAGGTGAAAACATGAATATAGAAAATATAATTGGATATTTAGAGGAGACGGCTTCAATATATTATCGTAAATTTTAGCTCATTTGTAAAATGTACTGTAATTGAATGTGTATCTTTCTTCAGTAATAACCCTAGCCTAGTAGTTGAAGCAAACTAGAAAAAGAACACCATCAAAAAACAGCAATTCAACATCTAAAGAAAATGGAAATTCACAGTGACATATCTCCCACCCCTATAATATTTGGTCTACCAAAACTGATATACCTCTTCAACCAATTGTATCAAGAATTATGCGGATAATTGCTTTACTGATATACCAAAAATTGAAATTGGAAGTAGTCAAATATTAAATTCTTATTATAAAATACAATTTACAATGGATATTGAACAAAATAATTAATTTTCTTGATACCACATTATAATTAGCAAAAAAATTAAAAACCGTTCGCACCTCTTGTTATTCATACTCATGTCATCTTTGTTAGGAAAAAGATCAGAGATTACTTACTAAGTTTGGTTGATAGAGCTTTCAATTCCTAAGTCAAGATGGATAAATATTGAAAAAGCAAAAACTGTCTAAAATGAAACAATTATATGGATAAAATGATAAATAAAAATATTAAAAAGAAGAAAAAATATTATTATTATTGAACAAACAACGTAATTGAACGTAATTTCTCAGCAACTAATAAATATGATATAAGAATAAATCAATCACATGAATTTAAAAAAAAACATCTGATTCAACAATTAAATTATTTTCCATTCCTATCATTTTGAATGCACATATTCCATATTTATAACTGAAGATAATTTTTTAAAGTACTGAAAATAGTTTTTCCGTTGATACAGACTAATACCATTGTTTGTATACAACTAAAGCTTTAGGCTGCGCTAATACCTACATCGTTCTTCGCAAACCTACATCTATAATAACGAATTAATGGAATCATTCGATAACAAAAAGCTTATTTGACACTACTATATAACTTTACTTTAAAAAAGAGAATTATTTGTAAAAATAATCATCAAAACTCATTTTATAGGAATCTACTGCGGATATCCAGCTTCTATAAGGAATGGTTACACAATAGGAAACAGATACTTCTATGAAGATAAAATCCTTTTCAAATGTTATGAGGGCTTCTTCATGATTGGTAGTCCAATAATAACCTGTAAGGAAAACGGAGTGTGGTTTCCGAATAAACCCCAGTGTATAGGTGAATATTCAACAAACCATGTATATAACATGTTTGTTTATATATAATATTTAAGTAGACTGACGTTCAATTTTAGGATCAATTCCTATTGATTGAGAAATTGAATTTCACATTAACAATGCATGTTGTAATTCATATAAGGTTAAAAATTCTTGATTACGTAAAAACGTTTAAAGTATGTAATTAAGATTGATTGAATAATTGGAACTAATATTTTAAGACATTAAAAATGTAATGTTTACCGATCTATCTCTAGCCCGGAGCGGCCGGAAATATATTAGTTGACAGTAGACCATATATTGTGGGATTTATGATAACTAATTTGAGTCGATTATTCGTGTGTGATTGAATAAGATCGGTCATCGTCATAGCCAATACGGGGTAAATCACAAGTCGTGTTTGAAGTAAAAAACCTAACTGAAGGGACTTTACAATGGTCAGATAGCGTTTTCCGCTATTATGGACCAGAATATCGTGGGAGCAACATCCATTGCTGATCTATTTAGACCCAATAAAATCGACCCTAATAAGGCTTTCGTTCAGAGGACGCGATTGTTTCCGTGTCGTTGATTGTATGACAATTTAACCGTTTTTATTCATAAGAGTATATTAATTAGTAAATGTGGAAAAATTAATTAAAGATTCTAATGTTACATTTTAGTTTGTTATCTTTTTATCTATTTCCAGTATTTGAGTATATTTTCACCATTTATGTATTTTGTATATATACCAACTAAGAATTCGAAGTGTTTATTTGTACGTGTGGTGCGACTCAATTCAAACTACAAAAGAGAGCTGTTAGATATTTACTAGGATAAACAGCAGGGCTCATTGCAGGGACTTCTTTAAAAGATTAAAAATCCTGACTGTTCCTCCCTTATTCGTCTTTGAGTCCGTTTGTATAATTCGTGAGCACGCTTCTCCAATTTAAGAACGTTGCACGACCTTTAACTACCTACTCCACGTTCAGAATTATTTAAGGGCTCAATATATTACAATACAAAAAAAATAAAAAAAATCACTTGCCAATTGAAATCAAATCGCTATCATCTTTTCCCGCATTCCGCAATCATTTGGGGGCATATTTACTGGAAAGTGCCTTCTACTCTATAAACGACTTCTATTCTAATAATAATATTTAATTCCGGATATGCTGCATACTGCTTTAATTTTTGCTATGGACTTGTATACTAATTATTATCTATAATTTTGTTATTCATTGTGGTTTTCTTCTGTATATTGAAATTTTATCTAGTTATTTTTATCTGTTTTTTTTTTAGTTTTTACTAGCTTTTGTCCACAAATTGAAACTTTTTATTAGCGCAGTATTAATCCCACCTAGACCTTATAGTGCTGAACCCATTCAAGTGCAGGTATTAGATGTTGTGATGTGTTGGCTTTCTCGTTGTGTTATTGAGTAATCTGTTACTGATTTATAGTTTCTTGTGTGATATTTTGATGTATATTTGTGTATATCTTTGTGTTTGAAATATCCATAGCCAATTTTAAGTTTTTATTGGTTTCATATTCATACTCAATAATGGTAATAATAATAAAATGTATTGAATAATAATATTTTAATTGTTATTTTCAATTATATTAAAGAGAAAGTACAGAGAAATTAATAAAATTTCCATTTGTTTAATTTTAAGTTGATTAACAATTTGAAAAAAAAAATTATTTTATATCGTTAATGTTTTATAATAATATAGGTATTTAACAATAAATCTTAAAAGTTTCATTAATTTATCGTTAACGGTTGAAGGGAGGGGTGGCACTTTCACATTGGAGTCTGTCAATAATATTTAATATATAATATTAATATTCAAATTTAACGTTTTTCGGGATTTTTCATAAATATGATCAGTAACTGGAATAATGATTTTTTCATGTTGGCCTACACACTACGAAAGACTGGGAATTGAATGTTCTATGTTTATTTTATTCTTAACTTCGAATAAATATCTGATAATAAATTTCGATGTGTGTCGTTTTTTTCTACTATCCTTTTTTCATTATCATGAAGTGTAATATTCTGTTAGACCATTTCATCCCAATTAAAATTTTCCCTTGTTTTAGGATTGGAACAGTGTCAATCTTTCGAAAAACCAGAATTTAGTAATTTAACAGTAATTGCAGATCAAAGTTACGAAGATTATAAGGAAAACAAAACGAAATTCGATATTGGAACGCAAATTGAATTTCATTGTGATGAAAATTATGAACTGGTTGGTAACAACACAATAAACTGCCTTGAAAGTGGTAAGTGAAATATTGCTTTTTAGACATTAAATTATATCGTTATGGTAACAAGAGTGCACTTAGATATTTTGAGTATGCTGTGATTGATCCTAATGGTAACACCTATTTTGATCAAGTTTAAGCAATTATAAGTAAATGACAATTGCAATTATAGAGTATGTTCATTCGTAACTTTTGCAAATGTATACTTTTTTTTATGGTACACTTTTATTCAATTTTTTCTCATCAATTTGCAATTGATATTGAAAGAATATTAGCTCGTCATTCTAAATATGTCTATATGTCCACATGAGTGGGATGTTTACTATAAATGTGGGCAAAAAAATAACATTCTTTTTTCGTAAACGTACATGTACAAATGAATGAGAATGAAGATTTTCATCAATTTCAGGTACATGGGACTCTGACCCTCCTAAATGCACAGCAGTAGTAACCACGACGTCTCCAAACACAAGATGTTCCATAGAACAAATTCCTCCTGCTCCCGGCAATGGATACATAGATGTTGATTCTCTTAACGCAGTTAAAAAAAACAATGCAACACTAATCGAATACAAATGTAACGTAGGTTACCGACTTTTGGGTGATAAAACTACAACATGTATCTTAGATGGATATTGGACAGAGGCGAATATAACTTGTGACCGTAAGAAATTATTTATTTAGTTTTTAGTCTACATAATTACATTTTTCGTGATGATTTATCTCGATTTAAGTTTTCTGTTAACAGAAAATCAGAAAATATCTGGTAAAAATTTGTCTGGACGCCTATTTCGGTCTTTGTCAAAACATGACTTAACATTGCCAATTTGTATAACTATATTAATGATTAGATCACTTACAACTTAAATATATACCAAATTTGAAAACTGTTTTAAAAAGAAAAATTAGTGTTCTCTTTGATATTACATTTCAAAAATACGTGGCAGCTATCAATCAAATTATTCATTGTTGCATAATTTAGACGATTTAAAAACATAAACATACATAAAAGGTATAAAAAATAAGAAATTAGAAAAATTTATTAAAATATTTTGATAAAGACGGAAGTAGTTGTAGAACTTTGGCAATAAAATACCAAAGTTCACTCTTTTTTTTTATATGTATATATGTATTAATTATCTGGGAATATAATGGGGAATTGCGGTTTTATAATTTTTTTATGAAATTGAATTTATGTAGATCATAAAATATCCTTCTAAATGATAATGGTAGCCATATTGAAAGTTAAATGAACTAATTGATTTGATATCCACATGTAAATTTTTCAGCAATCACTTGTATCACGACACCGAAATTTAAAAATATGATGATAGTAGGATATGAAGGAAATAATACGCATTATTATGGTGATGTGATAAATTTCAAATGTGACGATGGATACGATAAGCTGGGAAACCTTGCCATACGGTGTTTGGCATCAGGGAAATGGTCACGTATTCAAGGAAAATGTTTAAGTAAGTCTGTTGAAAATGTGTTGAATCTAACCACTAGTTTTACGTTATGATTTTTGGAACCAACTTTTGGTTTATATTTCAAAGAGATCAGTCTAAGTTGCATACTAGTGCATTTGACGTCGATGAATGCCTAACTACACCAATCCGAGAAATTTCAATCACTTTCAACTACAAAGAAAAATATATTATTTACATATATTTGTTCCGAGTATTCACGGCAATTAGTGCTGGATAAATAAATTAAGTTCTGACATTTCTTTGATCATACATATTATTCATTAAACCATTTGTGTATATAGAAAAAGCTAAAACTAAATATTTTATTGTATTCTGTAAATAATTGAAAGTATTTTTACGTTTTTAGGAAAATCATGTGGTAAGCCAGATATTTCAGATGAAACAGAAATACAAGGTCGATCATATTTGTATGGAGATAAAGTAACAATCACCTGCACAAGTGGTTCTTCTTATATCTTGGCTTGCACAAAAAATGGATTGTGGGATGGTGAAAAAGACGATAGCTGTTAATTAAAGATTTAAAACTTAATTGATAATGGAAAATAAATAAAGAACATTTAGTGGTGTACTTTTGTTTTATTTATATTTTATACAATGTTTACAACCTGAACAATTGGAGTTAAATTCTAATGATGCAATTTCTTGGCAAAGGCTTGTGATAGGTACAATCAAAGAAATCCCTTAAACTTTCCTAAAACATAAAAATGAAGAGTTAAAAGGAATTATGATGAAAAATAATAAAAAGTTTTATAATAAAGTAACCGTCTCTATATCTTTTGAATTGATTCCTAAATTTAAAAAGCTATTTTCACACCCTTTTGGTTTAGTGAGCTTGGATTATTTTTATATCTTACTCGTATGAATTGCTGAAGGAGGAAGAACATTTCCAATTCCTTGATGACGATAGATCCAAATTGATTTTTTACAGGGCACTGCCACCTCAAGGAGCGACTATTGAGAATAAGTTTAGAATAAACTTCCCAGTGATAAAATAGGGAGGAGGATGAACTCCTGTTACTTAGTTCTAGAAGGTCTCGCCATTGTAAGCGTGTGCAGAAGAAAATCAGGCAAGAATTTTATCTTGTTGAAGCGGACACAAATATTGAGTTCGTCAAAAAGTGGAACTAGTTGTAGATGGCGAAAGCAAATGAGACCAAAATTAGCATTAAGATAACAGTAGTTGCATTCCATTCTTAATTATTTTTTATTTTTATTTTTTAATCATCCAATAACTGCACTTTTTCTTTTGTATATCTCCCAGTATTGACAATTACCGGTTCTTAACCAGTTAAAACAAGTAAAATAAAAAATTACCTCAAAGGGAAATTACATTTTGTTAGTAGTTTAACCGTATATCTAAAAAATAATGCTTAAGTTACATATGATCAGAATTTTATCTCGGCGTTTAACAATTGTAAAAATCTATTATTAAATTTAGTTATACCTCACTACTCGAAAATTCTCTTGATTATTATTCCAATAAACTTTTTTTCAAACACTTTCCCGAAAAATATTAAAAATTAACTATAAACTAAAAACTGTAAACATAATTATGGAGAAAAATTGTATGAATATTTCAGAGGAATACTGAACACGCTGTTTACTGCTTCTATTATATCAACATTCACAATCAAACTGTCTAAAGTAAAGATTTACTTTTTAAAAAATATTTTTATTTCATTTAATTTTAAACTTGATGACTATAACAGTTGAAGATAGAACAAAGACTAAATAAAAAATAAATAAAGTGGAACAAGAATGCTAAGAAGTATAAAAGGAGATATCAACACATGTCTACTGATAATGTGGTTAAACACTCTAAAGTATGTGGGAACTGTTATGTCCGCAATATTATTTTATGACTTCTCCCTCTCCGATGTAGAAATAGTAAAAGTATTAAAATGAAACTCTGGCTCTAATGAACTTTTACAGTCAACAAATTTGATTCTCAAAAGTGAGGTAGCAGCTCATTTTGATCTTCTAAGTATAGATTCTTGATATCGATGATTCCTTGAGGCAAGGACATTCTTGATTGAATGTTTCATTGGATCCTATCCAGGTAGGGTCAATGTAATAGTTATTTAAATCTAATTTACAATCTTCATTACAATTTGTTATTTTCTTCGAGCAAATTATCATATGTCCATTTTTTAGTATAGTAAAAAGCAGAAGTGATCTTTTACTTGCTTATAATTACAGATTACAGAGGTCAGTGTACAGTGAACATTGACACTATTAAGCAATTTGCAATATGTTTGCAAGTTTTAATAGTTATATTATATTTTTTTATATCAATTATTTTGTTTTAAACCGTAATATATATTCAAACAAAAGCACCTGCTAGAGCCAAAAAATACAAAATGATCATCAAAATATAGAAGTTTGAAATTCCTAGATTTCTTGAATTTATGTTATGGGAACAATATATTAATATGACCAGTAACTGTACCTTTATAAATTACCTGCATACTATTATGTAATATTGATGTTTGATTTAAAAACATGATAGTTAACACAATCATCTTTAAACTTTACTATAATATCGACAAAACTTTTTAAAATTCAATAATTAGTTTATAATGGATTTGATAAAACTAAGTATTTTGAAGAAGATATAATGATATCCGCTTTTTTCTATAATTTTATTATAACAGTATCCTACCTTCTCTCGGTTAAGGGTAAAGTTTCTCGATGAGGACTTTTGATTTTAAATAAAAGACCCCCGTCGCCTACATTAACGTTGTAACCTTTTTCATATTTTTCACCTGGAGCCTTAAAAAAAGAAAAAATATGAATTAGATGAAAACCAAGAGATAAATAGTATAAAAAGTACACAACTATACCCTGATTTGCAAGTTAATATTCTCCAAAAATATTGTAAAATGCCTATTTGCAAACAATGTATGCTCGCATAATTATAATACAAAAATTTATTATAATTCTAGGCTTAATTACATTTGCCTATTTAATATGGACTCGATCTGGCAACACTACAAATTTCAGTTTATCTTAGTCAAGTTATCTTATAAAATATTACGTGGATTCCCAAGAAGCTGAATTCTAAATAAATATTTGAAATACCATTATAATGAAATGGTGAAATATCCCCATCGATCTTATGTTTGCTTTAAGGTCCAGATTCGAAAAAGAGTTTTCAGCGACATATATATTATGTATATATAAATGCATCTAAATGTTCAGAAGAGACCTAAAATCAAGAACATTTAGATGCCTTAATATATCAAAAGGAAATAAGAAATTAAAGATATTTATATATATATATATATATATATATATATATATATATATATATATTGACTGTAAGTTATCTTAATATTGTGTTGTAAGATTCCAGAAAGTTTAGGAGTAACTGATTTTATATATAAATTGCATTGATAACGACCTAAACTAATCTTATCTAAAAAAATTCAATGTCTGTCATAATTTAACCACTGAAAATTCTTACAAATTTGGATAGCGATCAGAATAAATATTTTAATATTGATGTCAGAGTCAATTTGAATATTGATTTTTGAAATTTATTATTAAATATAATAAAATTCATCAACAATCAATAATCCGAAAATAATTAATACAAGTAATAATTTTATATATATTATTATATTGTACTTGACTATAATTTCAGTCCCAGACAATGAATCGAAAGCGCGGAAATATATTAGAGATAGTACACTTGTACACAGTCACTTTTCAGTAATTCAGTAATTTCATATAGTTACTGTTTATTTCTTATAATGCCGAGAAATAAGTTGTTGCACTCTTCTATCTAATTTTATCTCTTATTATATTTTATTTACAGACGATAAATAATATAATTTATTTTTTCTGTAACTCACCTCGCTCATGACTTTATGATAAGTGTCTGCTTCTGAAGCTTCTACGCATAACTCCGGAATTTCGAAACAAGGGATATTACAATAATTCATAATTTTATCTTTCTTATCAGCATATCTAAAATATTGAATGAAAAAATTATTATGAATATTGATTCATAGAAATAAGTAACTGTAGATAGTTAAATTACCAAAAGTCAAACATTCCTCAAATATCATTATCAATAACTTTCTCTTTCTTACTTATGTCTCAATAATGCCCATTCTTCTTCCAATCTGTAAACCCAATCTTTCAAATTTGGGTCTTGGGAATCATATTTATTGAAATCTATTCTTTCAATGTCTTCAACCACTATTTCCACATCTCCTTCATTAGTCCAATCATATATTAACAACTCAGCATGTTTACTAAAATAGCAATAAAAACTTTTAAAAAATATTAATAAAAGTAGACAAAAAATAACTATTTAGCATTTAGCTACCCTTGCTAAATTGTAAAAAATGTTCCTAAAAGCAATATATATAAATATATATATATATATATATATATATATATATATATATATATATATATATATATATATATATATTTTAGCTAATACTCCGGGAGAAGCATGCGTGGCGCGCCATCAGCCAACTGCCTATTAATTTTGATGTTTCGACTTCAATATTCAAATATTGAATCAATATCAATCGATCAATAATAGTATGGAAGGAAAAATAACTTGAAAAGTCAATCTCAAAAAAATGTTTGGAACAGACAGAAAGTAATGTTACTCGATCACATTATTATGAGTAGTGAAAGTTGATTTTTTCAGTAACATGAACCAAAACCAAAAAAGTTCACGGGAGCAAGTCGAAGGTAAAAACAATACTCATTTGATTCTTTAAAGAAAAAAAACATGGAATGGTTCATAGGGAGATTGTTCTAGCTCAAGTATTTTATCGTAAAGTTATTAAGATGACGATTTTGATAGAAAAATCGATCAGCATCACTTTCCTAGGAGATTTAATTTAATATTCGCCAAGGCATCAGCAAGAAAGTAGTATTTTCCCACACTATCAATTTGCTAAAAATCAAAGGATATATATTACATACCCAATTTCTCTTAAATAATTTTGTTTGTATTGTTTTTCCATAACTTCCAAATACTTTGTAGTTAAAACAGGTGAATCTTTCTCATAACTAATTGCACGTTTCTTTATATTCTCTATTACTTTGGGTACCGGCACATCCAAATATATTACTAAATGTGGTCGTAGAAGTTCACCAATAGTGCAATCACGGAATTCATAATACTTTTTGCGACCTAAAATAAAGTGATATGAAAAAATGTTCACATTTTCGAACAAAAGTTTTGTTATTCCAGTATCAATTGTTGATTTCTTGGTGATTGGTGCTGAAAGTATTGGATTTATTTCTATCTTACAGAAAAATATTTCGAATTCATTCAGGAACATACCAGTGAATAATATGTTCATTTACCAGACTGCTTTTTTGTTTGTCTAAATTCATATAGTTTACCTAGGTTTTTCAATCCAAGAATGCTTCAATTCCAATATTAATTTATCAAAAACTTTTTAACATATTTTAAGTCATCAAGAGGTCAAACCTTTGGGAAAGGGTGGATGTGAAAACAATAAAAAATAATGATTTGGTATTAAATGTCAACATATGAATACATTTATTCAATATATTACCATAACAAAATTTATTTTTGGAAATTATATGTACAAATATCTAAAATATTTACTTTTGGGGTGAGGCATCTTAGTCAAGTCAATGAGTTTTCTTAATAGACCCTGTCAATCTGCCACAAGTTTTTCAATAATATTATTCTTAAGGTAACTTGTTGAATTCATTCCATTTGGCCATGTTTGTGAACAAGATTTGGAACTTAAAATGAAGTATTGAACAAATTTCTACTAATTCATTGTAGAATAAAGGTTGTCACAATAAATTTCTAGTTCCTTCAGATGATGACCATCATTTTCTCAGATAAATCTCACGTTTTTCAATGACCTTTTTCATTGTGATATGATGTTGCAGAATGTTAAATTTTTTTCTCTCAATATTTTACTTCTTTCTCTTTATTAATTACCATTTGATTGTTAAAAAATAAAAAAACTAGAATATTGGATTTGTTCATAGAACAAAAAAATACTCACCCAATTTATTTATATAACACTGGCTATACATAGCTTCAGCAAATACAAAATCGGAATAGACACATCGGTCTAAAACTACGCCCTGACCTGTGCTGAATACATGAGCTAATGCATCGACGTATTGAGATAGTCTGTAAAATAAAGATTTTACTTTATTGACAATGTTTTAGTTTTGATCCTATTATCAAATAGCATTGCATTTATAACTAGCCAATATTTTTTGTCATTGAGTGAAATAGAATAGTTCACATTTTGAATATGAGCAAGTCAAATTACCAAGTTGCACTTAGTTAAAGTAAATAGATGTTCATAATATCACACAATAAAATAAATAAAAGCCCAAAAATTTAATTTATATACATTACTATACCGGTTTGGTTTATAGAAGAATTTATGTTTTGTCAATGTATAAATGTACAAAGTTACATACATGTCAATAGTAGTATTTGCTTCCTTAAATATTATAAATAAATAAATAAAAAATTAAATATAAATATGAAAAACTTATTGACTGGTGTTGCAGTTACAACGTTATAAAACTAAGGTACCAAACACCTGGGTACCAGGTACCATTAAAATAGATATTTTACATATAATATAATAACAAACATTTTTAGTTTGAAAAAAAATATTGTTTTCTCATAGTGAATTATTGGCTATAAAAGACTATTTGTACAATGGCACTTGAAATAAGGTACAGTTTAATTTAGTTTAAACATACTTCTTAATCTTAAAAAAGATATGATTTAGGTTCCTCAAGTCATTCAAACAAATAGTGAGTTACATGTGAGGTAAACATTAGGGTACCAATTTCACCTTTAATTAGTGCCCACAATGTTAATGCAATGATAGAAAAATGCAAGAAAGAAGAAAATACAGTAATATAACAACTATACGTTCATGAAAAAGAGTTATTGGTCAACATATTAGCGACAATTTTAAGCAATTTCTAGGTCAATCATTGAATCAAACAAAAAAAAGTTATCCCTATTTTTAATTTCAACCCAAAATGTCAACTATTCAATATTCTAAACTTCTAAATAGACACTGCTCTCTAGAAATGTGTTTTTATAGTTTATAACCTACAGAATTACCAAAGAATCTATAGCTTTAATACATTGTACTAATTGAATACAATATAATATTCTGCCAAAAAATATAACCTTCCTTTTAATGAAAACAGTTCATTTTCTCAGTGAAATTTTCCACTAGTTATCATTTTTAACTTTTATTAATCAATGGAAAAGCTTCCATGCAATAATATTAAGTAGTAACCATTTAACCAAGAAAGCACATAATCACATAATCAATCTGGTGAAATGATATAAATTATTACTTCTAACTATAAAATTGAAAAAAAAATTATGATAATTAAATGAATGATCAGAAACATAATAAACTTAAGAATACATGGGAATGCTAAATAAAAATTTTTGAATAACTTTGCAAAATTTCAACAATTCTCTGATCATTAACACTAGAAATATTTGTAATAGACTTGTTCAAGTGTGAAATATCCAAATCAAATTTTTCCTACTAGCAAAAATTGGTAGGTAATACTTAATGATATTATGAAAAGTTACTCACCTAACAATATATTGCTGAATTTGAAATCTTAGAGTATGTCTGTGATTGGGATTCCTTAAAAAATCCATAACGTCCCAACTCTTGCAGCTATCTGGTAACTGAACATCTAGCTTTCTTAAATCAAAACCATAGCTATTGATATAAGTCATATCTAAATTAGCTTCTGGTAAATAAAGCATCTCAAATTCTTCTGCTATTTTTTTAGCAAATTTTGATTTGCCCGTTGCGGGCAGACCTTCAACAACAATAATCTAAAATGACAAAATACTTAGGTGGTATCAAAAGTAAAGGACAGTCTAAATAGGAGTCGTTAAAGAACAGTTTTTTAAAAAATTGTTTCTCAAAAAAACTCTAAAACAATTTCAAAGAGCATAAAATTCCCTACAAGGTCCATCAAACTGATTTGCATTATTGTAAAGAGTAAGTATTAGAAATTTGAAATTTTTTAACATGCATTGTAAATGGTAAAACTTTATATTTATATTGTAAGTACCTAAAATTGATATTAAGAGTTCAAACTTGGGGAGAATTTTTTTTCTATATGCAGATTAATATTTTGCTTAAGCACCAAAAAAATCTTTTGGAAATAAATCACCCTATAATATATAAATTTGTTCTGCCACTAAAAAAGGAAAAAATTGATAAATGGTGGAAGTCTCTGTAAAAAGATGTTTCATATTTTGTTAGTAGTTTCACTTAGTCCAAAACTTTACTCGGTATTTAGTGGTTCTTTTGAGCAACCCTCTCCACTTACCTTAGAGTTCTCATCAAACCTAGATGTAGTTTTGTCATATAAATAATGAAATAAGTTGAAACCCTTTTCTTGATAGGGCCAAGGTGCAGGCTTAGTCGGGTGGTCTTCTCCGCTTCTTGTGGACTTACTAGTAATTGTTCTAATTAAAGTTACATTTCGGGATTTATTCAGATTGCGAGTTACACCTTGATTAAATCGATTCCAGCCCACTCTGACAAAAGTAGACATATTTGGAACAAATACTAATTCCAAATTTTAAAAATTGCAGATGTATTAACTTTATGTAACTTCAAACACTTGTCAATTGTCAATATCAGTTTGACTTATTGACACTTGTCATTACGGACTGACAAACATCTAAAATTTTTAGGAACAATATAATTCCCAGAGATAAATTACAAATTTGAATCTCTTCTAAGAACTTGCAGAAATAATTTTATAGCACAAAATAGCTTTTCAAACTAATATTATTACGATTAATAAGATTTTACGACAATAATAATATATGTTCTGATGGTACAAAAAATAGGTGAAAAGTGAGTCCTTGGCTTCTTTTAGGAATATCGGCGATCTTGCTAAGTTTTTATAGTTTAAACACTGGATATAGAAATGTTTGTACATAGATATCAACATATAAGTAATACTTTTATATGGACAGTTTCTATAAGTGGAAGCTGTTCCGACTAAGGAAGACAGAATGGCAATGATTTCTCTATCCTCCGAAGCTTTAGCTCAGTTCTGCCCATTCTCAAGCACGCGCAGTACAGATAAAGTGTCTTGAACGAGAGAAAATTAATATATAGGGACTTTTTTTCCATACAGGAGGATTACATATATGGATGTCAAATCGTGGGATATATGCAATCACCATCTTCTTATGGGAATCTATATAAGGTGATGACATAATTCGTCTGCACTTATTGATTGTATTCTGTTTAGAAACTTTACAGTTACATAACTCTTACATTTGTTTTTTCATTTTTCTATGATAAAATTTAGTTGGTTAACCTACAACTTATCAAATAAAAACAAAAATAAATGTTCGAAGTGGACACCTTGCATCTTTACATACATCTTTAGTCTACGGTGGATATTTCTTTGAACTTGGAAAAGCATTTGAAGATTCTGCCTTATAGCCTTACAATGGAAATTTATTCTATGAATCATTTTGATCTTTGCGTTTACCGTTGTTTCATACACCAAGCTTTGAAAATATTTCTAAATAATGAGTCCATTGTATTTAATTAAAGGGAACGTGGTGACCATACAAATGGACCTCCCCGACGAATCCACTTGTCTACATAAATTAAGTAAATTAGTTCCATTTTTTATAAAATGATCTTTTAGGAAATGTCCTACCAAAAAAAATGACGAACAACAGCTTTAGAGCAAAATGCATTAGATGCAGCTAATGCTGATCCCATAAGTAGCATATGCAAAATGTCACTACAATTTAACATATCAACGACAACTATTGATAGGATTTTCCAGGAACAACTTCTTTACCCCCTTCACATAATCAATTTACAATTAATAAATCCGAGTTTGTTCTACGGAGAATTATTGAAAATGAATTTTTAACAATTGACAATGCAGAAACAAATCTTATTCTGAGATAATGATCGTCTGGAGTTTGCAACAGAAACTTATTAATTTCTTCACAGGTCTACAGCCAACTGATTTATTTTTCAAATATGCAATCAGTTTCGATTATTTTTTTATTATAAAGGACAATGTAACAGTTTTGTATAAATTTGAATGAAACAAAAAACATGTCAAAGAAACTGTTAAATCTGTCATGGTAGAAACGTAGTAACCTTGAAAGTAGTAGGAAAAATTTGAAAAAGTTCAAAGTAGCGATTCAATATAACAGAGTTTAATAGGGAAAGAAATATGGTAATGAGCTAGGCCGTATTTTTCGTATAATAACAAAGCACCGTTTCAACACCACTCTTTACATTAAGGTCACGACACGATACGCAAGGGCGGATCCAGGTTCTTGACAAAAAAGGGGGAGGGGTCATTAGTATAAGGACGAGTCCTCCCCCAAAGACATGGCATTTTAAGCCTTTTACCCACAAAATATAAGTTAATTACGTTGTTTTTAACAGCATAATGACGAGTTTTACGCAATTTTTACTTTAAACCTCAATTCCTCATTGACTTTCAAACAAAAAACCAAGTAAATTAATCAAGGTTTAGGGTGGGTCATGACGCCCCCCTGGATCCGCGCTTGACGACACCTTTCATTGAATAATTCATCGTTTATTTTTATTAGCCAAAGTACCAATCAAACAGAACTAGTTCTAAGAGCATGCACGGCAAATAGTCTATTTTATGAGGCTAGAAAATGCAATAATTTTTGTGGTATCATCATTAAAAAGAATTAAATTTTTGATTTATTCCTCTAAAAAATTTGCGATTTATTTAATATGATATATGAACTATGAAAAATACTTGGTAAATGAGGTAATTTAATAATAAAAAAATGAGTAAAATTAAAATAAATTTACTATTAACATTCATACAAGAAATACTACATCTTTCATGCATATCTCTTCAGTTCTCGTTTTTACTTTTACGTCGTTTGTTCGGAGGGCTATCAATCTCCGCAGATGATGACCTACTTCTTTTTGTAGTTTGCTCGTTTAATTGATCGCCTTCATCACTGTCGTGGTTCAATACCTCAGTTTGATTCTCACTTAAACTTAAACCTGTATTAGAAACGTCTATGTCAATTTTAGTTCCTGCATCACAAGTTAAATTATTTTCTAATGCCTTTGTTATTAAATCATGAAACATTTTCAAAGTATCCAGAGTGATATAACCAGGTATTCGCCAATAAGTTTCTTGTTCATCGACTGGTTTTGCGAACCCTAGTGATGATAACAGCTTTTGAAAAGTATCATTTTCCATAGCATTCTCAACCATATTTGAAAGCGGTACTAATGGAATTCCTCCATGATTTTCCTCAAAATCTTCTATAACATCAAAAATACTTTCATTTAACCAATCAACTGGTTCCTTATTGCCTGCATTTATATTTTCCAGAAGTATCTCTATTATATCATTTTTAGTAGCAATAGAAATTGTCAAATTTTTCTGATTTGGAGTATTTCTATGTTTAGTGGGAATAGACAAACTATTTGTATCAGATTCAAAGTCAGTGTTCTTTTTTCCTTTCTTTCTCAATGGTTTATTTTTCGCTAGTTCATTTTTATCTTGTATTAAATGTAATGATAACATTTTTTCAATAACCTTGTTTTTTGGTTTGGGAGTGATCAATCCATTCATTATGCTATTAAGTAAGTCTGGAGAATTTTTAAATTCTGAATACAATTCTCTTAATCGAATTTCCTCATCTGCGGACCAGTACTGAGAATTGGTGGATCGCGATATTCTACCTTTTTTATAATCATCTATTAAGTCAAGTTCTCTTAGTTTTCCCAATACCATTCGTCTTGTTCTAGTTTGTTTCACAAGATTACTTAATATCCAATCAACGACATCTTCCTTAATTTGTTTACTATTGTGCTCTTCAAACAATGTACGCAATTCATTTTCCTCTTCTTCCGACCATTTCTTGGCAGTAACTTTATCGATGGGTATATCTCCATGTTCAATTTCAAATGCTTCTTTTCTGGATGTCCAAAATAAAATTTCTATGAAAGCTTTTGGATTGGTTTGTGCGAATTTGAAAAAGTTTCTCAATACATATCTAGCAAATTTGATAAGCTCGTTATATTGCGGCAAGTCTTTAACAGTGAACATCCTTTGAAAAGTTCTAAATAAACTGAGTTGGAACATCATTACATAATATTTGCAGTCAAAAGCAATTCTATGCATTAATTTCAAAACAGAATGATTTGTATTTATAGAGTTTGTATCAAAATTTTTTAATGCCAGAGCACAAACTCTAACAATTTTTGGATGTACCAACCTCTTAACAAAATCTTTAAAATCCAAACTGATTTCTTGTTGTCTGAAATCTTGATCTACTTCTTCATCATCGTATTCGTCATACTCATCTTCTTCGATCGGTTCTGTATTTTCCACTTTATTTTTTCCTAAATCTGCATAAAAAATTTCTCTTATACAAAGAAATTCTTCTTCAGAAGACAAATTATCATTCCCAAATGAATTATTTTCAGGCCACACTTCTCTAGCAGCCCTCATTATTCCTATAGCACTTTCATATTCTGAATGTCTTAGCTTGTGTTGAATTTTTTCCATGGCAATGATCTTCTGTTGATCCAGTGGTACATCGGAAGCTGCATCAAATGGAACATCCGTTAAAAATTCCCCCCCAGATTCTAAAATTGCGGATATTTGAGGACTCGCTTCATCCCACATATCGTCCAGGTTCAAATCTATTACTCTAACTTTATATCCAGTCTTATTTTTCATTTTCGACTTAGATTTTTTCTTCACAATAATTGTACCTTCAGTTTTGCAATACACCTCAAACATTTTTAAAAATAAATGTTGGGTTTCCATTAAATCTTTCAAGTACAGATCAGTCATTTGTAATTCATCATACATTATTAACAGTGTTATTATGAATTCTCTGTATTCTGGTAAGTAAAAAATGTTGCTTTTTATTACTTTGGAAGACTGAGTTACAACTTCATCCTTTGATTTATCCATTACAAAAAGAGTCAGCAACAATTCTTTATAGCTTAATAACGCTGTGTGTAGCCGTTTTGACCAGATTAAAACCTTTTTTTTATCGGTTTTCATTAAATCCAAATAATTTTCACACTGTTGTTGAACGAAATGAAAAGTTTGCACTGATAAAGTTTCACTGATTAATTTTACTTCAAACTTATAATGTCTATTAAAAGCCATAAAAAAACCAAGGGCCCATAAATAATAAGACTCATCTTGATTGTCTCCAGAATGTCTAGCTATTAAACCTTTGATATACTGCATTACGTTATTATATGCTCCATTTAAAAATTCAATACAAAATTCTTTCAAAAATAATCGAATGGTGAATGCGGACCTACGGTCTACTTGGTTACTTAGTAGTGGGGTTCGATTTCTAGCAGTCTTTTGCAACTTTTTATCGGCATCAAAATTTATAGAATCTAATTTATTGAGGGGTTTATGAGAAATCAACAAATTATTATCGTTGATACTTTTCATGGATTGTACAACAAAGGTTCCACCAAATCTGGAATGTCTTGTACCAGTGTAAATCTTTGTTTTCTTGTGTTTAATGTTCAATTCGGAGTGTCTTATATTTACTAGTTCTGCTTCATCTCTGATTTTTTCCCTTTGACTCCTTTGTAAAGCAGCATTTGCAAGCTCGTTGGGTTGTTGATTTCTTAACATGAAAAACAAAATTTCTAATATATAGACAAAATATCCCTGTTCTGCAGGGTTTGTGGTTATATATAAGATAATATCCAATAGTCCAGAGTGATGAAGCGCCCACAAAACTTGATCATGTAGACTGGCGTCGTTGTCAGGCCTTTTATCTATGGAATCATCAGAAACGAATAGAACATTTCTCATTAAAACCAAAATTCTTTCTATTTTCACACTGTTTTCTTCAGCTCGTTCTGAATTATCTACTTCGAGTACTTTACTCAAATGTGTACTAAAAACAGCCCATATTGCTTCATCAACAAACGCTTCTTTGTAAAACTTCAAATGGTCTTCCATTTCTAAGTAATAGTTCCTAACAACTTTATCTGTAGGTATTTCAAAATTGAATAACAATAGTGGGGGAGTAGTTAAATTCATAATAAGACGAAGCAAAACATCGAATAAATCATTCTCTTCGTGATAATGTTTCAATAACGGCAAAAGATCCGTTATTAACACTTTCGTATCGCCGAGTTGCCTTCGAATGGAATGCATTTCGTCATCACGTCTTAAATAACGAATTATATCTTTGACAGTTTCAAGTGTATTGGAGTCTGCATAATACTTATTTGTTTTTTCATCGAAGTAGCCCAATGCATTGCATGTGGCTGATATTTCTGCAGATAATAAAGATGACATCGTTTCTGCAAAATATAAAAACAAAATAAGTCACATAATATTTATATTTCAATAAAAAGTTCTTTCAAAATATTATTTATATTATTTATCATTGACCTCACTTAATACATAAGTATCAAAATGTAATTGCTAAAATTTGTTTCGTTCTAAGCAGAAGAAAAAGTAATTTTAAATATATGGTTTGTTAACTCTAACTACACATATTTAAAAGGTTATTTTCTGTAGTAATACAATAATTAGTTAAAACAATTTAGTAGTAATTAATTGTTATTCAGATACTTCAACAAATTTCTGCCATCTTTAGGTATTATTCATACAAAGTAGTACTTTTTTATTAGATTATAGTTAAATGGTGCCTTGTCCCGTTCAGTTCTCATTATCTGAATCACCTAATAACCTGAGAAAACTTCACATACATAATATATCCAAAACCTGTCAAGAATCACTCCTGAAGTAATATTATTATCTAGATTGAAACTTCCCTACATATGGTAATGATACAAGTAAATTTTAATAAAAATCAATCATCTCCCAAAGTTTTATTATTTGTTAATATATTTCAATATTACTATGAAACAGCTCTATTTATTGAAACAACAGTGAATGGGTGAGGCAAAATTCACATGTTGGAAATTAATTAAAATTAAATAATTAAGAGAATATCGTGCCTGTAAGCTCCAGAATTCAGGCTGAACTTTAAGGCAAAAATCAATTCCAGCTTGAAAACAGCGATTAGATTAGATGTTGTTCCAAAGTGGCATTCATGCGGGATTAAAAAATTTAGACTTAAGGATGTGTTGAAACAGTGCTCTACATAGTGATTGTTTCAATATTTTCTGGTCTGCTGTGTGCTACCATGGAATCACTCTTCTATTATAAAATAAGCACATAAGTTTCAAGTAAAAATAGATCGTAGCCTCTTTAACGTCCAATTCTCTATTTTCAAGTTTTAATAAATATTGATTCCACGTAATTTCAAGTTGTGCTATAAAAGATTAAGAATTTGAAATACTTTTCGATAATTTATTGGATACTACTTGAAAGTCACATCTTAAAAAATTCTTAACATATTATATGGGATCAATTCTGTCTGTCTAAATTAGTATTTTACAAAGAAAAATGCATTCAATTAGCGGACTGGCTGAGGAGACCCTTAACTTATCCAATATTTCATTTTAGAAAAAATCTAGAAAATGATCGAATTATTGATTTAATGCAAGCAATGATGCTTCGTTTTCCAACATATAAATTAATTTTAAACTTTAATTAACTTCAAATAATTAAATATATTTCTTTCTGCATTTCATAATGTTATCATCAAACAAAAATTAAAGTAGCCTAGCTAGACACATAATTTATACAAAATAACGGGATATTCGTTTCGACAAAATTCAATTCAGAAAATGGATTGTGCCATCAGAAGAAAGGTAACACAAACTTGTATTTGTTTAACGTTTTGGACAGCTAATACATAGTATTTTCAATTTGATAAATAATATAATCTGAAAAAAAAACTTTCATACGTAAATGGTTAAATAATAAGTCAATTAATAGGAAAAGATCATCCAAAACATTACTTAAGTGTGAAGTATCATAGAAAAAGTTGTTTGAGAAATGTACAGAGGGGGAAAAGATCGCCGCCCATTTTGTACCAAAATAAAAGATAATATATCAGGTATAGAATACTATCCACTATAAACTTTGAAGAAAAATCTCACCAGGTTAATAACCTCGTTATCCTTGGAAATTGATTGGAATTTTGAATCACTTAAAAAAAACAAATCCTTTCCAAGACGAGAAAATTGCTAGTAGATAACCTACAAGACCAGTCAGTGAATTAACTGAAACTGAAAATCACCCCCTTATGATACACATATTCTATAATAGTAGAGACTACTAGTGTCATAAAACAAAAATGAGACTTTCGTTACTTAAAAGTTTTCTGTTTTCAATTCTGACTTATCATTGGCCAATAGCTATACCCAAATCCAAAGAATACACCACTTAAAAGTTTGTACTTCTGTATTATAAATTGATAATTTATTGTAAAAAACTATTTTAGTAGAAATAAATAATTATATTTTAAAAACGTATTTTTGTATGTTATACAATAGTTTTTCTAAATAAACTATTTTCAGAACTGAATTGTTTGGAGACTTATCTTTTCCCCATGCATTCATCAATTACTTTTTATCCAAAATATGAAATGAAAACTTTTTAGTAATAAACGTTTTGGCACTATTTCATCAAGATAAGTAATATTCAGAACATCATAATTATGTATTTTACATAGATATTTCAAATTTAGGAAATTGTTAGAACTTCCAGACGCATTTTAAATTCGTTTTAGCTCTATAAATATATATTATCATTTTAGATGCATTAATATATTATCATCTATAAGGTGATCAGTTTGTTTGGTGGAATCTCCAACCAAGTCCGCTATTCATGCCTTAAATGTATAAAACTAGAGTTTATATTAATAAACTCAGAAAATTAACACTAGGAAACTAAATTTTAAATCAGACACAGTGCATTCAAAGAAAGAAGGTAATCAATAACGACGTGGGGAATAACTTCTTGATCTTGAATAACGTTTTCTTCGGCTGCTATAATATGGAGACGGTGATCGTCGGTGACTGTATCGAGATCCTCTATAATAATCATCTCTGTCACTTCTGCGCCTGTCGTACCGGTCGGAATATTTATATGTTGGTTTTCCCATGTAAATTCCAGGAGTAGGCGTATGAGCCCTTTCAGTAATTGAATAATCAACTCTGATGCTTTTTCCATTAAGTTTCATGCCAGTGCACTGCTCCTTTGCTACTTTTGCATCATCACTGTTTTCAAAATACACAAATGAGAATCCCCTTGAACGTCCGGTTTTAGCATCAATTACTACTTGCACCCTTTCTACGGGACCATACTTTGACATAAGATGATATAATTCGTCCTCAGTAGTATAGACACTCAATCCGAATACTCCCAAACATCTCGATTGTTTAGGATTGTCTCTAGTGCCAGTATGACGTTTTCTACTCGACATAGGGCTGTGTGAGTAAGATCTACGCCCATAACCTCCTGAGCGTGAGCGACTTCGTGAATATTTTGATGACTTATAACGTCTATTCGAGCGAGAACGACTTCTTGATTTGTGTCTTCTATCTCTATCTTCGCGATCATCTCTACGTCTATCTTTGTCACCGACGCGGTAAATTTTGCGACTACGACTAGGACTTCGAGAGTAGCTTTTTTCCTTATGATTTCTGGGAGACTCTTCACGTTCGGCCATTGCTTTTGGCGATCGACTTCCTTCTCTGTCGCTCATATCACGTTAGGCACCTAAAATATAAAAAAAAAATGTCTAGAACTTAGTATGATTGATTCACTTTATAATTTTATCGAACAGAAATTTATTGAAAACTAAATAGAATCCCAACAAATTAAAATGCAATGTACACCATATCTTATACAAATACTTATGAGTTACTTGAAGATTTTTTTCTGTCGAGGATGTATATTTCCAGCCACAGAGAAAAACATTACTTTATCATACAATCACATATATGAAGATTAATTGCATAAAATATATTATTTAAATAATAAGATTCCATTCTTTGTAATTAACAATAGTTGTCATTTAACTACGAGAACATGTACTAAAAAATATTCAATTATGGTAATTTCTGTGGCGTCTCTGAAAAGAGTAACGAAGAGCTCACGTAAAGAATAATCAAATTTATGAAAAATTACAATTGTTAATATATAAAACAATCATCACAAGAATGATAAGACTTGATAGATAAGATGAAATGTAAATAAAAGCTATAAATTAAAACCTCAATGACTATACCCATTAAAAATAATAAAGCCCTAAAATTTTTCTAGGCTTTTACCTCAAACGCGATTTCCAGCCAATGTAATGTAAATATACATTAAAAGGAAATTGAAACAAATAATCCACTATATTAGTAACAATCCAAGCTGGAACGGGGAATAAATAGATTATCTCTCCATTTCCGTTATTACTAACAAAATAAGATATGTTTGCATTAGTAGAACTAACATTAAGATCAAAACAAAAATTAAAACAAGTTCCTACGATATCCCAAGAGTTCAGGAATACGTTCAAATTCTATAAGTTTTTAACGATCGATTCAGTAAAATCGAACGTGTTTGCATATTTACTTCTGAATAATTGGACACGAAAACATTGAAATTATTATTTTAAGTTATTTAGCATTTGGATCATTCTAGAGTATTTTTTCATTCACTTCCTAGACCTCTTAATTAAATAATTATCAATCTCAATTTTGTATACTTGTTATGAAATTATCTGTTTGAAACCCAGACACTTACCTAAACTAAGTTTCTAAATCACACTAATGCAACGTTTAGGTAATATATGTAAGGATCTATATTTATTATTTGAACTACAACATACTAAGTTGGCTCATACCTTTTAAAATGTCATATGAATTTAGAAATTAAAGACACAATTCTCGATTAATAATTGCTAGCATGATGAATACAAAGTATTCGAAAGCTTGGAATATACATTAAAGAGTGTTTGATTGCCACAGTCCCCTCGACTAATATTCAATTACATCTCATGCGAAGAGCGTAATGGTCATCAACCTCTTTGTCCATATCATCTTACCCGATGGCTCGAAATTGCAAGGTTTTTCAAAACAAACACTTGCGTGGTAAAAAAATTTCTTTCCCCCAGGTGTAGGAATCATCTAGGCGGTAAATCAATTGTTTGCATAGGTTTGAAGATATTTCTTTCGAGGCGCATTAGAAATGCAGAGCATGGATGTAAAAATGTATTAACCTTAATGAAGACCGTATAAAAATATCTCTGCCATTTTTTTATTATAAGAGGGTGTGGGGTGGAGCTACGGGATTAGCATTTGTATTTTCATACCAAACTTCAGATTCCAGCTTAAACACTAAGTAGTAATTTGTGTTAATTGCTGAAAACTATCGCGAAGAGCAATCAATGTAGTAGCTAAATATTTATCGTCCTTCCTAATACGACAGAAAAGGATAGTATTAAAATAAACAGACCTAGCAAATTTCCACTACTTTGTTTTTGTCACTTTTATATTTATTTTGTAACTTCAGAGATATCGAGGTTTGGTCTTGTTTGAGTATTGTAAAATGTATGTGCCCAGAAAGATTTTGTTGAAAACCAGGCATGGCATAAGAAATCTACCCACATATTTTATGATTAATAAAATATTAGATAAATAAAAATTAAGTAGGATAATGCATATTATATCATTACTTACATCAAGTTGAATTTCCCTTTTCTAATCATTCAAGACAGCCAAGCACCAATTAAGAAAATTCTTGATTCTATGGGAATTCCATCTGCATCTATCAATATCTTGTAATTTCTTATTTCATATTTTTATTAACGAGCCCGAAGGGATCAAAATAATCTATTTCATCTAAATACTTTTTTGCTCCAGGCAGAGTAAATTGTTGTTCCATGTTCATAGAATAATTTCGCTAGTTTTCAAAACTTAAAATACCAATTTATTAATCGAGTAGATTTATAGTGATGATTAATGTAAATGTTATGACATTACATTTCGATATATAGATGGTGTAATCAAATTTTTAAAGTAAACCTTAGAATCCTTGTCGTTATAAGTATCATGTCTGAAGCGTTAAAGATTCATACTTTCCACAATAACGAATTTCATACTAGTCTTTGTTAATTTGATGATGATCCAAAGTCTGTATGACCAAAAGCATGAAAAAGTCATGAAGGAAAAATTAAGCTAACGCAAATTTCCGTGAGAAATGCTGTCTGAATAATTTATTTCAAATACTTAAGTTGTCCCTAAATTAGTGAACATTTCCGTTGAAAGCTGAATGTATGATTTGACACAAATATTTCCATCGTGAATTTGGCAAATGGCATGCGCAGAGTTCCGTTGATCCTCAGGTACAATGGAAATAATAATCGACTGACTTTCGTTCATACCAGAATAACATTGAAGCGTAAATCCACGCCACGCGTACATGCAATATTGAGTGTGTTGGTTAATAGATGGTAGATGCCTCAGAAGAACGTTTTAATCATTATTTTGAATTAATTGAATCATATTTTTAATAAATATTGGCCAAGAAAAACGATACAGCACTTGTCTTATACTACAACTTAAAAGTTCCTCACTATACCTGTAAAATTCATTGACTAAGAAAAGGCAGAAGAAAAATCAGAATATTTACTTCACTAGCTACTCATTTTAATCCGTAAAAAACTAATTGCGCGTTGATTTTTGTTTCTACGCCCTACCCTTTCTTGATGTGACCTAGTACCAACGAAGTTATTTTTCAAATAACGAAAAACTAACATTGATAAAAATGAATTGTTCAAAAATGATCACTCTGGTTTCAGTTGTGGCAACCTATTCAAATTCTAAATAAAAATTATTGCATCATAGCCATGTAGTGATCTATAATTATATACTCTCCGGAATTTCCACTGAAGTGGTGTTTGATAAAGTATCATTAATCAGGGTTTTGCAAGAATCTCGGGACAGGGCAATCAGCGAAAGAAAAATCTTAAATTGAGGGGCAATAAAAAACATTTTTATATGTTAAAACTCAGATTTTTGGATTGTCAAGGTGAAATCGTCTGGCTACCATTATCATCGTATCTTATACCACTTGATTTTTTGTCTTTTGAGGTTTTGAAAAAGTATGGTATTTAAGGAAATCACAACAAATGATTTACTAAATCGTACTTAAGAAACCACCATGATCTCTACATATTCTCGGAAGGGATAAAAATTACATTTAAGGTCATATGGGTCATGTTACTTTCTCATTTGGTAGTATATGGCAACTTAGTTTAGGTTTGTTAAGTGTTATTAAGGGAATTCGTGTGCTTAGTGAAGGAAGTTATTCTTCAATTTGTATTTGTCAATTTATATTATGAAGTCGAAGGGATTCATGACAAGCAATAATCGTTAATAAAAGAAACTGATTTATCGTTAATAGGATATATTACAAGCAATTATTCATATATCGATGACTCTGACTGAAACACAACGTAATGAAATTTGTAATGTTTAAAATGATTTGTAACAAAGTTAAACTTCCCAATCTACGCGAGGAAAACGAAAAACTATTAAACAAATCGGGGCACTTACAAATATTTCATTGAACAAACAACTACTGTCTCCAGTCGTCGGCATGACGGGCTGACGGTGTAACGGATTACTGGTAAATTATCTCTTTTGACACACGATTTTGTTACGCATAGTTTCCATGTAATATCACACATAAAGTAATGGAGTTTCATCATCATCGTATTTCAAATAGACTTTACTACTTTCTGCTTAAATGCAGACCTAATAAAAGTTGCAGAAAGTGGTCGTTTAAATGCTATTGCCAGTTTGCAAAAACAGTTGATGAAATATCTGCTTCTGCCTCACATCGTCGTTTTCATTCTCAAACAACTTATCACAAAAAGTGTCAACAAAACGCTAAAGTACGTCAAACCTTGTAAATTATTCGGAAAATGAGAGAAACAAATTCCTTAAAAACATCCGACAAATTTCTTGTTAATAATGTTTCTAATATATCTTGTTTCTTCGTCGTGTCCTTCTCTCCCCTGTCTTTTATCACTTATGTGCCGCAATGGAGCAGAATCAAAGCTAACATTTTTTTAATAACCTTCACGAGCGCTAATTGAAGATGTTTGGCAACCAATTGCATTCATTTCAAAGAAAATACCTCGCTCACATACTACAGTGAACAATTTTAAACTCACTCCAACCACCATACAATGGTCTTCATCAAAATCTTAAACATGGTGAGAAAATGAAAACACAAAAAATACATAAATTTTTTATGGATTTTATGATATATATATATATATATATATATATATATATAAATATATATATATATATATAAATATATATATATATATATATATATATATATATATATATATATAAATATATATATATAAATATATATATATATATATAAATATATTATATAAATAAATATAATAATATAAGTTTCTTATTTCTTAGACCTTTTGATATATTAATGCATCTAAATGTTGATTTTAGGTCTTTTCTGTTTTAAAATTAGTTTTTTTTTTTTGATAGTTTTTAAAAGAAAGATGAATTTTGACGTTTCGACTTTTCTTTAAACTTTATCAAAATATTGACACTGACAATTTGCTTATTTATATTGATCTATAGATCACCTTCATCATAAATATCAAAATAAGGATAAAATCAACTTTGATTCAATAAGAAAAATTAATTTTTCCTTGGTTTCCACATCTCAAATATATTAAATTTATTAGAATTTACAAAATAGAGCTATAAATTTTACTCAAATTATTTAGATCTTTTTTATCTTTTATAGCTTTTTCGTTCTTATGAATGTGAACCATTTCTAAAAATTCTCTTTTTCGTGTATTAGATTCCGTTTCAAGAATTTTTGAATCTTTTTTTGATATTGCATGGTTCGTTAATGTAGTTCTATTTTTTTTATCGTATTGATGACCTCTTAGTCTATTTTCTAAATACTGAGATGTTTGTCATATGTAGACAGCATCACAATTAGTACAAGGCACTTGATATATAATATTACTTCTTTTGTTTTTTGGTGTTTTAGATTTTAATTTAGTGAAATATTTGGATAATGTATTATATCCTATATGAATAATACTAGAGGACATAGATCAATATAAATAAGCAAATTGCCAGTGTCAGTATCATATATTGATAAAGACTTGAAGAAAAGTCGAAACGTCAAAATTTTTCTTTCTTTTAAAAACTATCAAAAAAATTAATTTTGAATCAGAAGAGACCTAAAATCAAGAACATTTAGATGCATTTATATATATAAATTGACAAAAAACTATAATAGCGGTGTTTTTGTGAATGGGATCATTTTCTACTACCTCCAAAATAACGTGGAATTAAACAATGTAATTTCAAAAATTTTTTTGTCTTAAAATGAGTTTTTACGGCCCCAAAATTTTAGATTATTTCCTCCCTGGGTTGAAACTATCATGGAATATTTGCAGCAGTTCAAATTGTTGATATGCTTACACAGTCGGAATCACGTTATAAGTAAATTTTTCAACAGATGCCTGCTAAGTGATCAACAAATTAATCATAAACCAGATTTCCAACTACAGTTTTTTTAATAAGACTTATCAAATTTTAACTTTCCTATAAGTACAATATATTGTAAATTAATAGCCAACACCAGTTTCTTAATCCTTCATGTTAAAACAATTGTTCAAACATTAGAAAAATTATAACAGGAAATTTGGTGTTGGTTTAATTTTAATCAATGTGTACTAAAATGTCAAATTTAACTAAAGAAGGTTGATGCCGAAGAAATAAGGAATAAGAACTAAGTTAACTGCCCTGAAAAACTATTAATTCGAATCAGAAATCCATCCATCCTGTAAGGAAATAAACGTACTACATTATTTGGTGTACAAAAAAATAACCTTATTAACGCAATTAATGGTTCCAGAACACTTCAGATAAAACGAACAGAAGAAGTTTATTTCAAAGTACTCATCTTTATTATCAACTAAATAGAAAATTATAAAACCAAAAAATAAAAGCCCCCAACTACAGTGATTGAAGTTTTAAAATGATTTGCAGTACTGATTCAGGCGAGGATATCCTTTCTACTACCCAGAATGTAAAAATGTTACATAAAAATTGAAACAAAATGAGGAAGTCAAACAAGATAATATGGTTACTTAAATATGCGTTTTGAAACCACCACCTTGCGTAGGGTTCTCCATCGTCAACGGTTCCGCATATTTCAACTTAATCACCTCATTTAATATTCATCACTTAGCAGGACACTGCATCAAAATTTCGCTTATATCGTATCTCTCACTATATTATGACAATAAACGAGGATCAACATAAGGTCATAAAAAGTCTTGCAATTGCAATACTCACCAATATTTAGAATTGAAACTATCAAAAATAATGTTTATCAATGTTATAACAACCCTTTAAGATTTCTTGATCGCGTTCAAAGATGATAACTTGTCTTGAATGGTTCGTCTAGAGTGCTTGTCTTTTTGTACAGTCTTGAGTGAACATGAGACGACATGTCGAGATCCATTTACTGTTGCTTTTCTGAACTTCATACAATGGAGACAAACACTCTGACTAATTTCTTAACGATGTGGATAAACTTGCATTAATTCTTAAAACTTGCAAAAATTCTTAATCTTAATTGAAGTATGTTTTCTGTATGCAATCCTGAAACAACCGAAGCCCAAACATGTAAAAAATGTTTATAATTTTTACAAAAAGAGCGATCTTACGAGTGCAATTGACACTGCGATAAACTAATCCTCAAAAACTCCGAAATTGCTCTTTCTGTTGGTAGCTTTAATATACTATATAAACATCAATTCAACTCAAAATATAATTTCATTTTGGAAAATATAGACAGTATAAGTTTTATCTAAAAATGTTATTCTTGTTACTTATTAGATACATTAGAATTTATAAAACAGAATTAGAAATTTTTATAATTCCCCAAAAATTATCTATTTCCCAGCAAATGAGATTTTTAAATTTCAGACCACTGAAATATTTTAAAACTTGTTATTAATTTGGTTAAGTATATTGATAACTATTGACATAGTGTACATATAGTAATGATAGTGTTTATCTGTCCTATTTTTCAATTGATTGTTTTGAATTTTTTTATGATTTTTCAAGACAATGTTTCCTCGTTTTGCAGCTTTTGCTGTTTCAAAAGCTGTGCAATTGAATCCAGAATCCACCAATGTTTTTTGAGTCTGATTGAAAATCATTGAAGTTCAAATACCTTCAAGTCCAAATTGGTATAGTATACCACTCTGTTTTCATATTTTTGAATCTGTGTTGTGTGATATCAGAAAAAATCAATTTATTATTACGTTTAGTCTGGATTTTGAGGATGATAATTGAATAGTTGGCAGAAAAGAATAAAATATTTTTGTTAAATTTGCTTCAGTTTGTACAAGATCTTTGATTGCATATTTCGCTTAACACTTAATATGTTACAATAACACACAATTTATATATTTTCTCCTAAAACTTAAAATAATTCAAAGTGTGTATTGTTTTTACAAACTTACATAAACTCAACTTTAGATATATGTCCGTCTGTTTGAATTTGGTCCCATTTTTCTTTGATATATCTTTTACAATTGTAACTGGAATGTTTATATGTGAAGAACATTTATTAATTTGAAATATTTTTGTTTTAAATCCCAAAATGGCTTATTTATTCAGCTCCTTAGGTATGAATTCTGCTTCACCTCCAGCATGTAAGATAATGAGCCTCTGACCTACATTGGTGCTTTTATACATTCATTTTTGCCATTGTCCCATGCTTTTGGAACCACATGCTAATTGTGAATGTATGTTTCATCAGTATATATAATTGGCTATTCCTCTTTTTTGTTTTTTTTTTCAACTTTCTTAAGTAATCAATTCTTTTTGCTTTCACGTCGTATTTCTCCATTAAAACTTTCCTCTTATCTTTAGTTGTTTCCATCTGGATCCTAGTCTTTTAACCAATCTTCTAAACAAATCTATTTGCCAGTAAAATTTATCCCAGTTCAATTTTTTACTGATTCGAAGATTCTTCAAATCAGTAAAATCGCAGATTAGTTATTGTTTTTTTTGAGCTTCTCTATAGACTTTATGTTTCATAGTTTATTAGGGATGCAAAAATAAGTGCCTTTTCTAAATTAATAGCGTCTTTGTTCACATATTAAGAACTTCAATTTTTCAAAATTGAAATGCAATTACAAAAGTTGCAATTTGTAGAATTGGTAAGTGACCAGTCAAAGTTGAAAACTCTAGAAATATATTAGAAGTTTTGTAAACTTGAAATTGTTGAACATACACCACTTCTTCAATTCATCCATACATAGAAAGTCATGAACTGTTTCAATATTATTATAATAATAGATTAGTTTTTGAGAAAAACTATTCAAAATATAACCAACCCTAAACCAGAGACATTTTTTATATAGAAAATAATCTCACTTTATATTAATATTTAATGTATGAAAATATCATTGACTAATATATTATTGGAAAAATATCTTGGTTATTAAGTTTAAGGAAACAAAACTATTTTTACAATACCAATATTAAAGTGAAAAATTTCTCAAATTACTCTATATCTCAAAATAGATATGCTATATCTTACCTTAACTAAATTACTCTAAATGATTTCATATTCATATTTACCCCAAGGAATTAAAGCAATAACATTAAAATTATACATAATGAAAAGAAACAAAAATCCTAATACTATAGATATTAGATCTTTTCAGCACCTAATCCATGCAATGGTCTGCTAAGTCACCTTCATTTGGTCAAATAACTACACATATTTCAAATATAGCACCAATGATACATAAAGGATGTCATTTACTACATTATGTTCGAAACATTCGAGATGAAAAATGTAATGTTCGAAACTGTACATAAAAATAACAAACAGTAAAACTTTATGATAAACAAAAAAAACTTGAAAACAAATGTTGGCAGTAAAATTTTTGCAGTGAGAAAAAGTTATATAGTATACCAATAAACATTTATTCTAATCAGCCCATATAAGCCAGATATTCTGTATAATAACTTGCTCTGTATTATTTAAACAAAAAATTGTTAAGTAGAATATATGCTACAGTTGTCGATTGGTCTCAATGTAAAAGAAATTGTTCAATGCAAAGCCAAACAGAATAAATCCATTAATTCAATTACTGTACATATAAATAAAAAGCTTAAAATTTGTGAAATTTAAATTATAAATAACTTGTGATATACTCTTTATTTGCTTTTTAAGTGTTATAATTTTGGATTGGGAGTTTGTAGAAAAAATTTAAATGTGATTACCTAAATTCAGTATAATACACTAGGGTGTTGCAGATATTCATAGATGTCATCTTGAATATACATTTCATTGAGAATTTTTTACAATACTAACATGAATTTATTGTGAAGTACTTGAAGAATCACATGATTTGATTATTTTTTGTTAAATGTAAACTTTGATGATATTTTTAAGAGAGAATGAAAAGGCTTTTCAAATGATATAACATAAATCCACATATCCCAATTAAAAAAATCATTTTTACACAGGACAAAGTAACTTTTTAACTTGAATTTGATGTTGTGGAATTTTTATAATCACATACATAACCAAAAGATGAATTTAATCCAATTAGCTTTTCCACACTGTAGAAACTAAATATATCAATAAAGATGATCTATATTTTTCCTATATGGAAGTTTAACTATCTAGTATCAAATGGACATTTAATAGTACAAACAGAGAAATATAACAATTTGGTTGAAATTGAAGTTTATAAATTGTTTTCTTGTTAACATAAAATGGTTATAACTATTACATGTAGTGTATTTTGCAAGTAGACTTAGGAGGTTTGCATTGTTAATGTTGTTTTTTTAATCCAAAAATCAATGTTATATAGAAATCCACTAAAATGTATTAATAAAAAAACTAAAAAACTGAAAAAATGCTAAAAACGAAATTTTTAACATTGGAAATGCTGTAAATATTCATGACATAAGCACAGACAGCACATCATAATCAACTTTGAAGATATTCTAAATAACTTGTACAATGTTAGAACTGGGATAAGTAAATGCATATGAAAGATTAAGAATTGTGCAATGGAAGGATATTTCCTAATTCATAAAATTTACGACTTGTTATTTTTTTAAGAAATTATCTTCATCTCAAATTAACTTTTCAGAAAATTATTTACTTTTTAAGGATTTTCTGAGCTTGACAGTATAATACTATCCTTAGTGGCAGAAATTTATTTCTTGACTTATTTTCTAATAATTTCCAAACAAGTGTCCAAACAGTTGATGGTGCACTTTACTTTTTCTACTTTTCATATTTCTTACTTCTTTGATTTACTTGTTAATAGTACTGAAATCAAAAAACACAAGTCAAGGAATATCAGTGCTACTTTTCCAATTATTTCAGAGATATAACCATCTATAAGAATTTAATTAAATAGACAATTCTATTTAGACCACAGTAACCTGTAAATTATTAATGAAGTGAATCCCTTAAGAAAGCCACACTACTTGTAGTATTTATATGATATGATACTTCATCTTCAAGCTATTTGCATAAATAAAAGATATAATCAAAAAATAAAATAACAAGATGCTAGGATACAAATAAAATATATGTAAAATCATATGTTGAATAAGATATTAAATACCTTTTTATAATTGAAACAGTTTCTTTGATTATAAGACTTGTGATCAGTTTTGTTTGTTGGGACAATTGTAGATAAAGATATTATTTAAAATTAATAGTGTACATTGCATTAGAATTATTTTATTTTTGGTAGAATGGTCATTTAAAAATGTCATACTGATTTAATTATTCAATTAATTCCTTTAGAACACGTTTTTCGGACTATTCTTTGGTGGAATTATTAGGCATAATTAATATCCGGCTTTACAGCACAGAAAAAAAAAACAAAATAATTAAGTGATACATAGAAATAATTAATAAATTGAAGAATAATCGAAATCTGGGAGACTATATTCCAAATATTAGCGAACTTTAAACTTACAGCGGCTCATGACAAACCATAATGGCACCTATTTATTTTTGGTGGAATTATTCAACTATTGATATTACTAGAATGTTGAGGGAAAAAAGTTTAATACATTTAATACATACATAAATAACAAATATGAGGTACTTACTACGTTGCAGTTGTATTCAAAAACCACCCAGAGAGATAATTTATAAATTATGGAAAACGATGACAAGGTTAGTTTGGCGTTGGCGGTACGAGAATGACGTTTGATCGTTATTCCTTAACGAAGCGTTGGGAGGAAAGACGCGATGTCACGTGACCTATTTTAGTGCCAACTTAAGTGACTAAAAAAAGTCATAGACATAAAAGCAAACAAATTGACTATTTACAGCTCACTTAAACCTAATATGGAAAGTTAACAGCTTTTTAACTTATCATTGCTTCATTGCAGTTATTTTGTGAACATAGTGTAAGCATATCTTAGATAAATGAAAGTAATTTTTTACTTTTTTACTCTACTTAGATACTACTAACTTTTGACCTATGTTGAACTGTTGAAATTATTAAAACGAAATAATTTTTACCTATTTCATTCATATATGTAATATGACATATGATTTCATTACCCTTCATAAAACTCGAGTTGTCCATGTAAATATATAAAATAATTCATCAATTATTTTGTATTAGTAAAACAGTTAAGTTAAGTTAAGACAATTTGTGGAAATTCATAATTGATTGTAAACCTTCTGAAATATAAACTGTTTAACTGTTTAACAGCGTGGTCTAAATAAATGACAGTTCTGCTTCAAGTGGATGTATTTTGCGCCACAAGACAAAGGTACACTGCAAATAAGAAGAAGAATTTTACATTCAGATTATACTTCTTTGGTATTTCAATTCAAATTTCGTATTTTTTATTAACATTAATAGTCTTTAAAAATAAATGAGATATTGAATTGATACTCACTCTAATCTGGTAGAACCAGTCGAAAAGTATCTAGAATGCTATTATGATTATATTTTGTAAAAATTTTAAAAGACTTTCAATATTTATATCTAAAAAAATGAATTCTAACAGTTTATGTACAGTTGCTGTTTGCCAATTTACAGCTTCAAGAAGTAAGGACGCGAATCTTATAATTGTTAAAAGACTCATTGATGAAGCAAGAAAAAATAATGCTAACATGATTTTTCTACCAGAAGCAACTGACTTTATTACCTCTGATAAAAGCGAAGCACATCGACTAGCAGAGAGTTTGGAGGGCCAACTGGTAAGCGAATATAAAACGGTTGCTAAGAAATATAACGTTTGGCTTTCGGTTGGTGGTTTCCACGAAAAAATTGGGGAAAATAAGATGTATAACACTCATATTTTGATAGATAATACAGGAAATATCAAATCAGTTTATAGGAAAATACATTTATTTGATGTTAGCATACCAGAAAAAAATATTAACTTGAAAGAATCCAAATCATGTACACCTGGATTTGAAATTGTTCCGCCAGTTGAAACACCAGCTGGGATGTTAGCATTGTCAGTATGTTATGATGTACGATTTCCAGAAATTAGTTTAATCCAAAGAAAAATGGGGGCACATATTTTGACTTATCCTTCAGCATTTACAACTTCAACAGGTAAGTATTGAGATACTCAAAATTTTTTTAATGAATTAATTTTAATTAATTATTTCTATTGCTTCATGTTATATATATATATATATATATATATATATATATATATATATATATATATATATATATATATATAATCAATTTCAATTTTCATGAATTTATTAATTTTCTGATTCAATTGCTTTCAATTTTTCTCTAATTTTATAAATAGGACTAATTATTTTATTTTTCTGTATGTATATTTTACTATAGTCTATTTCAGAAAGGTATATAGTAATAAAATGGGGAATTCCGCCCAGTTCGCCTCATTTACGGTGTCGGCCATAGGTGTAGGCCTTGAAATATTGTGTAGGGATTATTTAGGTAGTAGAATATACAGAAGATACAGTTTTGCATTTAACAGGTACAGTTCAAAGTTCTATTTGTGCCTCTGCCTAATTCCAACCCTATTTCATATTTGGCTTAACCATGCGCCGTAAGGGCAATGGTGCCTTACCCAAAATTTTTAGACCTTTATAAGTATATTTGTTTAGATTAATGCATCAGTATTTGCTGTTAAGCGACATTTACACCAACGAAAAGATGTTCCAATAATTCTCCACTATCAGTGAATGAAAAAATTATTATTTTAAATGTACACAATTGCATAAAATACAATTACCCGAAATTTAATGTACAAGAAACTATCGACTGATATTCCCGAATTACTGGAATGGGAAGGTCCACCATTTTTAAATTATTGCGGGGGAAAAAGATAGCAGGCCAAGTGGAACCTCCCAAAAAAAAGTCGAGGCAGACCAGTAAAAGTCCTTGATGAAGCCCCCAAAAGTATAATTCGAAGAAAAGTTCACTCTTTTCATTTTAAAAAAGAAATACCCACTCTAGATCAGATTTTAATGGAACTTGGCCAAAATGACAGTATTCCGTTTATAACTAAAAAACTTTTATGGACCGCTTTGAGAAATATAGATTTTGCCTAGGAAAAGCATAACCGTAAAGCACTTTTACTGGAAAGCAATGAAATTGTTTGCTGGCGACGAAAATACTTAAGAAGTATAAAGCAGTACCGAACAGAGCAGAAGAAAATCTTTTATCTTGATGAGACGTGGATTAATGAAGGTTATACAGTACCAAAAATGTGGTAAGACAAAAATATAACCAGTGGTCGTCAAGCTCTCATGGAAGGCCTGGCAATGGGTATTAAGGTACCTTCAGGTAAAGGGAAAAGACTAATAATTCATATTGGAAGCGAAGAGGTATTTTTAAAAGAAGGTTTGCTAACCTTTCAGTCGTGCCATATGGGAGATTACCAGGAGGACATGGATTCGGATGTTTTTGAAGACTATTTTGTTGAAATGATAAAATATCTTACGGTTGATTCAGTAGCAGTTATGGATAATGCAAGTTATCATTCTCGGCGCATAAAGAAGGCTCCAACTTCATCTTGGAGAAAACAAGAAATTATTGACTGGTTAACCACCAGAAGTATTGAATAATTAAGATAATTTGATAAAAAAAAGAACGAAAATGTGGGATCTTGACTACTTGATCGATCGGACCGTCGACCCATTAATTATAACGGCTTCGTTTGACAAATTTCCCATCTCATTTCGTAATTTGAATCGTTACGACACTTATGTCGTAAATATCTATTATGAAAAGATAACATTAATGACAGTTTTTAAAAGTTTCATCATTAAAGTCTATGACACCATTGACTGAATCACGTACAAAACACTTTTTGGCCATTTTTTCAATAACAAATAGCTTTTTTCCAATGCAACTACAGCAACAATCTACTCCAAAATGATGCTCAGCATGTACGCGTCTATCGATATCCTTTTTGTTTTCAAAAGTAGAGAGCATGCGTACTCTATTTCAGAAAAAGGCCGGGCTACAAACAGCTGTTATGTTGTGTCCTCTTCTATCGCATGAGATGGTTGGTAAGCACCTCTCAGTCGCAAATATTCACTCGGAGCAAAATTTAATCTCTTAAAATTCGGCAACCGGATTCAGGACTGATTTTTCGCAGGTAAAACGCACGTGTTCGTAATAAAATAAACTTTATTTCTATTTAACTTTCATTTATTAACCAGACCGGTGCAAATTACTAGTATCGATTTACCTGTTCGTACCTGGCAACCCAGGAGTTGTGACAGGAAAAAAATGGGCAACTTAACTTTTGGATATACTATGGGTTGCATACTTTCGATTGGCATAGAATTTATCTGTTAACCAAACCGGTGAAATTGAAAAAAAAATTTAAAATTAATTAAAAATATCCTGGAATGAAATTTACTAGGCAACCCAAATGCAAAATATTTTTTGATATATTAAATTACATAATAAATATGTTTCCTCCATTACCAGCTCGGTGAAGGTCGTTTTATATGGGGAGCATATACTTTCATCGGCTATAATAATTCAACTTTGACTCTATTTGACTATTCATGTCTGTTTTGCTAAGAAGAAATAATTTCTCATCATTTTAAGTACACTTCTGTTCATTGAAATAGCATACAAGTCTTGTGATAGAGTTTTTCCATTTTTTAGCTGTGTTAATTTACTTGACATTTGTTTACTATACTCTACTCGGAAAGAGTGTAGTGATAAATCAATCCCTCTCCTGGCCACCATAGCCGTAGTCACATTTTAGAACAATTTATTATTTTATTTTATCAAACTTTAGCAAATGAATCCAACATTTATTTTCTAAGAAATTTATTGCATCAAGTTCAAATTTTCAACTATGTTTACTTATCGGCCAAAACAATTCCTTTGGGGTATTTTAAGAAAGGAATGATGTTGCCAGGTAAATATTTCACGCCCTTTATAAAATTACCTATACCAGACAGGTTAATTTGAAAACGATTTGTAAAATGTTTTCTGGGAAAAATGATAATTAGGTACATTTTGCAAGAGGGCAATGAAAGATTAAAATATGAGGTATACTTAAATGGTTATGGACATCACATACGTAACACTCTTACTCAAAATTCTCGCGTAAATCTTGTTCCCTTTGCTCATGATTTTGCAAACCTTCCTCTAAACTTGGTCTTGTTTTATTTGCAAGACCAGAATCAGAATCCTTATCTGTACTCGAATCCGTTTCTATACTCTCGTTTTATAATTATTCACTGTTTCAACATTACTTACGATTGATCTGGCATCTGGAATATCTCTTTAAGCCAACTAGTTTCCGGTTTCAATGCCATAATGTAAAACTACTTGACGGTTTTGATATTGGTACTAACAGTATGGCAGGGTCATAATCGGATTTGTAACTAAAATTCAAACTGTGCAAGTCCTAGTACGCAGACGTCTATCATTTATTCATTAATTCGTCAGGATAATACATTGTCGTGAACCTCTCAAACCAAATACAGGATGAACTATCCAAGTAATATTGAAATATTATCGTGAACATTATTTTTTTCCATTTCTATGTCAAGTAGATAGAATCACCTCGGATTAGGACGAGTTTAGAGCCATAAAACACATTTTAAATCGGAAAGATTCATTCTAAAACTCTTATTAAACGCTTATGGTATTTTACCATTGATGCCACAAATGTATTCCATCTTAGCTCAATCACACGGCCAAGTTATCGTATTTCTTGTAGTTTTCAGTATTTTTGGTGGGTTACATCCTATAAAACTTGTTTTTTATCTCTCACAAATTCTATTAATCGTTCTTTTTCCATGGTTGAATGACAAATCTGACAACTTTCGAAATGAGAAAATATCGTTATTGCTATTTCAACTATGACTGAACTGGTTTGACTCATTGACTAATGAGAATCCTTCCATAAGAATATTATTTTCAACTATGACCGCAACTGTGATACGACGGACCTGTGGAAATAGGCTTTAGGGTAAATAAATACACTGTAGACAAAGTGTAGCAGGCAATCGATGTTGTCATATTATCCAATTTTTCGTAGAATTACCATTAACCTTGTCATAGTTTACTCACCAAAAATTTTTTTAATTTATGTTATAAATATATTGTGTGTATTACATACCTTTGTCGATAAAATTTTCAAATCATTTCGGATTATATTCTTCTAACATTTGACAATTTACAGGTGCGGCCCACTGGGAGATACTGTTAAGGGCAAGAGCAATTGAAAATCAATGTTACGTAATTGCTGCCGCTCAATATGGTCAACATAATGAGAAAAGAACATCTTATGGCCAATCAATGATTATAGACCCTTGGGGAGAGATTATATCGCAATGTCCAAAATACAATGAAATGTTTCCTACAGATGAGAGTGTTGCTGTAGCTGAAATAGATTTGGAAACTATCAATAGAATACAACAAGAAATGCCTGTACAAAGTCATCGTAGACACGATATCTACAATTTGAGTTTATTGGCTAATACAGTTGAAACGTGGAACGACGGCAAACCGTATCATTTTGCAGATAAATTAATACCTAGTTCTACTGTTTTTTACCAGTCTCAGTACTGTTTTGCCTTCACAAATATTCGATGCGTAGTTCCAGGTCATGTTCTAGTATCCACTTTGAGACGCGTTCCGCGACTCGTAGATTTAAATCAAGAGGAAATTGCCGATTTATTTCAAACAGTAATCAAAATTCAAAAGGCGATGGAGCTTGAACATAATGCCGAATCATCGACAATTTGTGTTCAAGATGGCAAATACGCAGGGCAAACAATACCTCAAGTGCATGTACACATTTTACCCAGAAAACAAAATGATTTCAATCGAAACGATGATATTTATTTAGAATTAGCAAAACATGATTCCGATGGTGCTCAGTTATTCAGGTCATCAGAAGAAATGTCCAAAGAAGCGGAGAAGTTAAGAACGTATTTTAGTATTTAGTTGGAAATCGATTGATTTAAAATAAAAATGATCTTGAATGATAATTCATGGATATCATTTTTTACTCTATATTAACAATAATCGAAATTTAATTCTTTAACACCTTTTCCAAATCGTGATCAAATCGTGTGTTACCATCAATTGCATGATGAGACGTTTCTAGTAAAAAAGTTTTTAATATTATCTTTAGTGTAAAAGGGGTAGTATGTTGTTGGTGTTTTTTCTTAAATCGTCTCTGGTTCTGCTTTGAAGTGAGATTGTGGTGCAACATCGTTTAGTCTAATAATCTATAAATGAAATTAGCTACATCACCTGTACCAGAGGCAGATAGACCTAAACTATGTATAATATTCTAATGTAAAATAATATATTTTGCTTTTTTGACAGTATTATTGAATTACATACCTTTTTTTTTCTTAACGAAAACGGGATTAATTATTCCTTCAATATTTGAATAAAATTTTGCTGTTTCACAAATATCAAAATAACAATAAATAGTAAACAGTGCGGTTTCTTCATAACACACTTTAATATTTGCGATTCTTGATTCTTCCGCCGCTGAATTCGAATATTTTTTGTAATGATAATGCAGCTAATTTCACATTAAATTTTTTAGACTATAGTATACCAAATAGCATCAATATATTTTTAATTCTACGCTCTATCTTATATATTAAAAAAATTGATGATTTCCATTCAGAGTCCGTTCAGGCGTTCTACCCAACCGATTTGCTTAATTTTTTTTTCAATGAAAGGTATTGATGCACAGATCAGCCATCAACCATCGGATTTCATCTAATTTTCACCATTCTCAAGTTATACTCAAATGCGATTTCCCCCTGTACATTACTTATGGGAGTTTTTCACATACACGCGTTCTATCCTCAATATCTCAGGTTCTATTCAAGATAGAGACTTTTTTTTTTGTTTAAAAACACTCGCTGAAACACCTTCTTTCTTTTGAGTTTTTGAACACTTAAATCGATTGAGTTGGAGAGGAGCTAGGCGCGGATATGTGGAGTTATGGATTTTTGTAGGTTTTTGGCAATATTTTTACATTCAAAGATCTATATCTCAGGTTCTAATATAGCTACAGAATTAGTTTTGGTTTAAGAACACTCGCTGAAACACTTTCTTTCTTTTGAGTTTTTGAACACTTAAATCGATTGAGTTGGAGAGGAGCTAGGCGCGGATATGTGGAGTTATGGATTTTTGTAGGTTTTTGGCAATATTTTTACATTCAAAGATCTATATCTCAGGTTCTAATATAGCTACAGAATTAGTTTTGGTTTAAGAACACTCGCTGAAACACTTTCTTTCTTTTGAGTTTTTGAACACTTAAATCGATTGAGTTGGAGAGGAGCTAGGCGCGGATATGTGGAGTTATGGATTTTTGTAGCTTTTTAGCAATTTTTCTACATTCAAAGATCTGTATCTCAGGTTCTAATATAGCTACAGAATTCGTTTTGGTTTAAGAACACTCGCTGAAACACTTTCTTTCTTTTGAGTTTTTGAACACTTGAATCGATTGAGTTGGAGAGGAGCTAGGCGCGGATATGTGGAGTTATGGATTTTTGTAGCTTTTTAGCAATTTTTCTACATTCAAAGATCTGTATCTCAGGTTCTAATATAGCTACAGAATTCGTTTTGGTTTAAGAACACTCTCTGAAACACCTTCTTTCTTTTGAGTTTTGAACACCTAAAACGGTTGAGTTGGAGAGGAGCTAGGCGCGGACATTCAATGTTGAGTTATGGATTTTTGTAGGTTTTTAGCAATTTTTCTACATTCAAAGATCTGTATCTCAGGTTCTAATATAGCTACAGAATTCGTTTTGGTTTAAGAACACTCGCTGAAACACTTTCTTTCTTTTGAGTTTTTGAACACTTAAATCGATTGAGTTGGAGAGGAGCTAGGCGCGGATATGTGGAGTTATGGATTTTTGTAGGTTTTTGTGCAATTTTTCTACATTCAAAGATCTATATCTCAGGTTCTAATATAGCTACACAGTTCGTTTTGGTTTAAAAACACTCTCTGAAACACCCTCTTTCTTTTGAGTTGTTGAACACTTAAATCGGTTAATGATTTTTGATACTTATTTAATGGAGTCGATGCGAGCGAAGCCGCGGGTAATAGCTAGTCTGATATAATAATCATTGTTATTGTTATAAGATTTTGTTGAAAATTAAAATAAATTGACAAACTATAACAGGACTTCTGCTAAGTTCTATTGTTTATAAAGTATTCATAAACCTACATTATCAGCTAGACCAATAGTAGGTAGCATTTACACTCCAATTGAACCTTTTACTGTTTGGTTAACTAAAATTTTGAGAAATTCTTATAACTATAACAATGATTATTATATTAAAGACTCCTTTAGAATAAATGAAACTGTTTTACCCTTTAAATTATTCTTCATTAAAGAATATGATAATTATAACCTTTCCATACAATGAAATTGACAATTTGCTATTTTACTTCAAAAGTTTCGACCCTCGTATAGAATTTACTATATAAAGAGAAAATGCTGAATAATCTTTACCTTTTCGTGACACCTAATTTATTAGAAACGAAAATATTAAAATTTTAATTGTTTGGTATAGGAAACCAATAAGTTCTACAAGATATATGGAATTATCGTTCATATTAGAGAATGCAATACCGCTATACCGAAAACCGTATCAATATATATTTGAAACATAGAAATCCAGCAGCTACAAACTGTACAATATCTAAATATTGAAAACAAACATTTTTGTTATTGTTTTCTTGTGATTTATATATGTTTCCTAGGTGGAGTAATAATTATTTTTTTACGAATATTTTCGCTAGACGTGTAATTAGAAGATGTGAAACTTTCCTAAACGAGATTTTTATATCGAAGTGTTCCATTAAAAACACGTTTGCAGATAAAAGGTAGCTAGTTCGCTTACAAGGTGATCTCTTCGATAATGAAACATCGCTAAGAGTATAATGAATAAAGGATAGTGTGATAAAACCAAGTTAGATTAAAAATAGTTTTCCAATTGTTATGAACAACCTTGACATTTTGAAAACAAGACCACAGAAATGAAAATAGTTCGAAGAATAGCGGGAAGGACACTAATGGATAGAGAAAGAAGTGAAAACATAAGATGAACATGCGGGATAGACAACATTAATGTCTGGGTACTGGATAGAAATATAAAATGGAATGAGGACATTGAGAAAATATCAAGGGACAAATCACCAGCAGGACAAAGAAGCCTTGGAAGACCTAGGAAAAGAAAGAGTGACTGAGCAGAGGCAATGATGTGAAGAAAAACAGGCAATGATGCCTATACACAGCAGGAAGAAGAAGAAGAAATATATTTCTTTATAACAATTGAAAACAACATATATTTTCTCCAAAAACCGACCTGAGAAGAAGTAGCAGAATATCGCAATTGTCACAAGGTTTTAAAATGTATATACAGTGTAGAAAGCACGTCATAATAAAAATTGTACTTTCAAAAAATTTCCGCTTCATTATTGATGCCCCTTTATGCTAGAAACAGAACCATACGAACTTGGATCATCTTAAGAAGAAATCATGAATGGATTACTGAGCGTGGCTCCAAAGGTATGTCGTGTTCTTAGTTTGTGTTGGGCCAATTTTTCGCGTAGCTCTCTACTAAATCCGATCTCTTAAATTGCGACTAAAATCGTTTCTTTCGTTAACCGACTACCTAAATAACAACAACAATTTTGTTATGTTATCTAAGATAATATCTTTCTCATTATCAAACTTCGAGCAATACTTAATTACTAAAACCTTTTTAAATGAAGGTTTTAGTAATTAGTCAAGGTCATTAATCTAATTGATGACTTAGATATCCAATAAACTACATACATGATACGTATCAATATTTTGATAGTTTTACATCTTTCCTAAGGTGTCTCATACTTTTTCTATGCGAACAATGGACTTAAATCGTGTGCTGAATTTCATAGTCTTCATTGTTCTATTCACTTAACTGAACTCTAGTATATAATCTTGAACTATTTTGGTACATTGTTGAAAAATCTATAGATTGACCTACTTTTATGTATATGACAGACACTTGCGCGATTGGGTTTTAAGGGGCAACCCCGATTTATCTAACTCAATTGGATATGGAAAAGAGATGTACATCGACTCCACCAACACAAAAATCAAACGAAATGAAAAGAGTTGACATTTTATATTTTCATCATTGTGAAATAAATTCCTTCGTTGTTATGCTTTTGTGATCTAGGAACAGAGAAATCTTGTGTGATCCCTTGTTTACTTGTTGTGAAAATGTCTTTTGTTAAATGTTGTGTTGAACGTCATGAAATCAGTGATATTATGGAAACATTTTTACAAAAGTGCGCAGAATCTGGATGTAAGTTTTATTTTTATAAATAATAATCCGTTCTTTTCTATATTTTGATAAATACAAACCGAAGTAGGTCGAAACGTCAATTTTTACACAATTTTTTAAACGGATTTTCATAGAAAAGTGACCTAAAACCAAGACAAATAATCACGATTATATGTAACATCACTCAATAAGTCGTGTGACTAACTAAAAAAAAAACATATTTTCTTTTATTCAACAATGTAATCTTTCAAGAGCAATTTAATTATTTCAACGCTCTAACTTCTCGATGTCGTGCTTGTAGAAGAATTTGTCTTTGGCCTCAAAATAGGCTTCAGCTTCAGCAATTGCTTCCTCATTTGAGCTGAATTTCTAAGCGGCGAGCATTTTTTTGAGATCAGCGAATAGCTACTAATCACTGAGGGGCCAAGTCTGGTCTATACGATGGATGAGAAAGCAATTCGAAGTGTTAATCGCTCAATTTAACCATCGTTGCTATCGTTTTGTGAATAGATGCATTGTCTTGGTGAAAGAGTGGTTTTTTCTTCGACATATGAGGCCGTTTATCTTTTATCGATCCAACAACACTATGTAGTATTTGCTATTGTCTAACAATTTTAGAGATAATTTACTGTTGTGCCTTTGGACGCTTCGGACGTGGTTCATCGTCTGCAGTCCACTGAGATGATGATCGTTTTGATTCCAGAGTGATGGATCCATGTTTCATCATTTTCACATATCCACCCAAAAAAAACTGATTTATTACGTGTTAACATGGCCAAACGCTACTCTGTATCAACAACACGTTGTTATAACACCGGTTCACAAATAAGTTTCGCCTTTTAGGTTTTGAACGCTTCCTTTTGTGACGATTCGAACTTCTTTGAGGAGTAAGTCACTCAGAGGCTTTGCGATATGGGCATATCCAGCAAAAAAATTTCTGAAATATCCGGTTAGGCCTAAATATTATTGCACTTGTTTCTGGTTCTTCGGCTCTGGAAATTTCTTTATCGCTAGAATTTTGGCTTCCTCTGGTTGGATTGTTCCGTTACTTATTATGAATACCAAAAATTTTACGTTAGTTTTCAACAGTCGGCACTTTTTCTTTTTTATTTCTAGTCCATATTCCTCAGCCGTTCTTGATACAAGTTTTAGTCTTTCTAGCAGTCAACTCCCTGAAGATATGAGCGATAAATCGCTGGAAAACTGCTGGACACACATTCCAAATGGACATTTCATAAACTCGTACTTACCATTCGGCGTTACAAAAAAAGTGCCGTTAGCTTCAACACAATTTTTTCGTTAATGTTTATCTCAACACTCAAAACGTCTCGTAAGCCATTCCATTTGGGTTTACGATTATAACTCTCTGGACTAAGTGGAACGGGAAGATCGTGGTCGAGAACGTGCTTGTCGTGAGTGCTTAGTGGAAAGCACCTAAGTCACCTGTTACCGCTAGTACTGAAGCTTTCAAGTTTATTTTCATGTTCCAAATTTCATCAGTCTAAATATCACCATTCAAAAGGAAAGAGGGAGAGGGGAGTTTTAGCTACAAGTTAACCAAAAGAAAAATAATCATTTAGACGTAATATATTAAGTACAAATTTATTATAACTCTGGACATTATGCATATCATGATCATAATTAAAATGAATGAAACAGATTAAGATAGTTCCTTCGCATAGATAAAGTTTCATTTATACCATATATTCATGACAAAAAAAAATCTATTTTCAGGTGTCGCTATTCAATCTCACAATCCGCTCCAGTTTTGATTAGCAACAGTCCCTTATCAATTACTACTTAGCTTTTGATAAGCTCAGTTCCCTTGTGTTTATTTCAGTCACCTCATTTATGTAATTAGTTTATAATATTATGTAAAGATGTAAATTATAAAATGGTTACAGTTGCACAAAATTTTTTTGATAAAATGAATAAATTACTATTTTATTGTTCGAAAAGATCAGCTAAGAAAATAAATTCGGAGTGTATTCATTGCAAACGTTTAACTATCACAGACGAAAGAGGTAAGTTTTGTTAATACTTTTTATGACCTGCGCACCGGTGAAATGGAATATTAGTTTCGTTTAAACATCAAGTATAAGGTTATATTTTGATGTTGACTTGTATTGAAAATGTCTTTCTCGGAATAACTTTTATTTCCCTCTCACTACTTGCTTTTTAACCTTAGTATATTGACTTTATAGATAAATTGTTCATCATTGATCCAGGCAAAAAAATAGAAAAGCCCTTAATTACAAGTTAATCTCAATCAATTTAACAGAATTCATTTGCTGGTTCCAAAATTTTAGTTATGTCATCTTAAACAAAATAGATGTTTTTTTCTCCAAAAATGTAAAAGTTTCAAAATAATTAGAATTAATACGAGGTCTGGCTATTAAACAACGACTAGGGGGCGTACTAGACGGGTGTGGTAAAAAATGAGTAGTGCGTTGGGTACCTAGTTATCTTATCTATCCACGTCCCAAAACACGTTTCCGTCATTATTATAGTAAATGTGTAGTAGCAGTTTAAAACGAACGTGTTTTTTTCTCGTGCCTAAAAAACACGTTCGTTCGAAAAACAGGAGCAACGTCTCAATCTCAAATTTATCGTTAAACGCCTATATAGAAACATTTTACACGAGGAATCACACATGACGAAAGTCTGTGCGAAGTTGGTACCAAAAAATCTGACTCTGGGTCTGCTCAGATTTCCTTGAAAGGTTAAAAACATCTTTGAACTTCAGGTAATTAAAAAAATTTCTATATAATTGTAAAGAAGTATTTGCCAGCTATATTATAAGCGGTTTCTCATTGGGAACGGGGCTACGAAACATCAAAATGGACTAACTTTAATATATTTTTCGAGCTTTCGATTTCATATGTATTCATCATCTAGGAAATAATTAATTAAGATTTTCGGTAGTTTTGGATAGTTTGGATAATGCTTACATAGGATTCAAAATTCAATTATTCAAACTGATGTTGATAGAAATATTAATCAATTAATATTCATCAATATTTCTATCAACGTCAATTCGAAAGTATTCGAAAGCGCGGAAAATATATTAGTCCGCTTTCGTGTTTCGTTGCTACGTACCCAATCAAAACAAAGGATTTCTACTATTCACCTCTGATCGTCGATCAGAGGGCTTGTAATTCAATATTCGTCGAGGTATTAGCCAGGAAAGTAGTTGTTTTCTCCTTTGAATATATAATTTTCTTGATTTTAGGTCTCTTCTGTTTTTTTAATAATTTTTGGAAGAAACATAAAATTTGACGACTCGACTTTTCAAGTCTTTATCAAAATACCATAAATAGAATTGATATAATAAAGTCTAAACCTGACAAAAATTACAAGAACAATTGTTAATAAATTTCCAAATTACGTTACGGCAATGATAATTTATTCAATTATTTTTAATGTTAAATCAAACTGACCAAATATTTAACTTAGTTGACCGATGCTCAGCGAATGGTTTTCGATCGCACATAGGTGGAATTTTTCATTTTTTTCGCGAATGAAGTGCTAAAATTTCTCAATGATCTTGAAAAATTTCAATCTATAATAAAACATGTTCTAACGCTGACCAATTAATGAGACCAACTGATCTTTTATGACCAGTTTCTGACTATTCAGAAGGTATAATTGGTTAATCGAAATTTTACACATGGGGTGCTAAGATCGCGGAGCTATTTTGAGTGAAATTACTATTTTTTGCAATATCAATTGAAACAGAGTTATCGTATTCATCAATCGATTTTATTAATTTAACAGTATCTAATAACTCCTTGACCAATTTTATTTCATTTACTGTTTCTGAGAGAGCTACATATTCCGTAAACGTCGCTGCTTTGGTTACTGATTTTTGTTTCCTCGACTTCGATTCCGGGGTCTCAATCTGTCTACTCCATGCAACATATCACCATTTTTTTGGTTGATTCCTAGGCCTCAATCTGCCTGCTCAACAAAAAATATTGAATAATCAAAATAGAAATAGAAGATAATATGCTTAACATCGAGTACATCATGGACACTAAAACTATAACTATCACTGCTGGTCTTGAGCTTGAGTTTACCTATCCTCTTGGACCTTGAAATTAAGGGGGACCAATTGGCGAGCTTTGTCTTTTTGGCGCGCCTGGGTATATATAGTTTAGATTATTTTTAAAAGTACGGGTTTATTTTGGGGTTTAAAAAGAGACACAGCCATGGAACAGTTGTCTATGAATTCGTGTAATTTGATCTTATCACCGTCGTATTTGTTCCGAACATTTTTGCATCAATTTCTGAAGAATTTTAAGTAGTCGTAGAACTTACGGTAGTTATTGTTTGTGTATTATGTGAAGTTTTGAGATGGAATATTTAAATTTCAAAATAGTATTAAGATTCTAATCTTCTGCGTATCAACGTTTCTGAAACTAAAGTTTTATAATATAAAATTAAATTGCAGCATTTTGTACTACCACTGACGTCGTAAAATTATACATCTCTATAACAGTTTATTATGCCCTTTTTGAGTTGTATCTCTGATATACCCTTCTGGGTACGTTTAGGATTACTCAATTTGAGCAAATCTTCAAACTACAAAAGAGAGCTATTAGATATTTATTCACTGCCAGAACTTCTTTAGAAGATTCATAATAATGACTCTTCCGTTTGCCTAATTCGTAAGCATGTTTTTCCAGTTCTAGAAAGATCATTGCACATCTATCCACTTAGCAACGCGGATCATGACCTTCATCTACCTACTCCACGTTAAGAATTAGTTAACAGCTCAATACTTTATAATACGAAAAAATGCACTTCATGCGCGCTTCATTTGCCAATTTAAATTAAATATTAAACATATTTTCTCGCATTTAGCAATACTTTGAAGGTATATTTACTAGAATGTGCTTTATACCGTATAAACGACGTGTATTATCTGGTTTAATGTTGACGTTGTATGTTTGTTTCTTAGTTTTTTACAATAAAACATTTCTTTCTCTCTTTATGTAGGGGCATGTGGAGTAAGACTGGGTAGCGAGGTAAGATGGATGGATGGATACTCGTAACTATCATGTATGGTCGGACGGAAATCCCCACGCAACAGTCGAAAACAATTTTCAACATCGGTTTTCTGTAAACTTGTGGTGTGGTTTGGTTGACAGTTATTTAAGTGGCCCTTTCATTTTGGAGAATCGTCTCACAGGAGACAACTACCTAAATTGTTTACACAATGAATTACAAGGCCTACTAGACGATGTTCCTGGTCGTGGAGGTCTCATTAATTGGCCTGCAAGATCTCCAGACCTCACACCACTAGATTTTTGTTTACGGGGCTGGATGAGAAATGGAGTCTACAAAATAAAAGTGGAGACACGGGATGCACTAATTAGACGAATTGAGAATACTGCAGCCCATATTAAAGAAGAAAGAAATGAAGAAACATTTATTGAAAGAACGCTATGATTAAGAAAATTTTTATGTGATAATTTGTTAATATGCTATAACTTGAAAACAAATGAAAATCGGATAAGAACATAAGAGTTTTTTTAACATTATTTTCACGTGTATAATACACTCCTAGAGTTTGGTGTGCTCGTCCCGACCCACCCTTTATACCTAAATATACCATGGAATTTTAGTATTATCTAGGTATATCCCAAACATATTTACCTCTTGTATATTACTAGAATATACTGGGTATGTGTCTGTACTCTCTAAGAAATAATTCATGAAATACAGTCGAAGCTCAGTATATCGAAGCTCAGGGGGAACGGAAAAACTTCGAATTATCAAGGATTTCGATATAACGAAGTGCGATTTATTGAAGTGATTTCTGACTCAATATAATATGTTTTATGAAAATATTGTACATATACAACAATACAATTTCCACCAATTAACATTTTTTTAATATCTAAATGAAGAATTTTATGAAACATAAAAAAACAGTTAGAAATAAAATAATTACGTAATTAGAATAAGAACAATCCTTGGTCATTATTTCACAATAAAACAATTGACTTGAAAATCAGATACATATTGAATGTGTGAAATAAAATTAAGCTGAGCTTTGAAAAAAATCGGAAATTGTAGTTTTTCTACCTGAAAACTACAGTTTGTCCAAAGCATCATCCAGTATTGCAATAGATTGGATTACCCGATCACTCATTACAATTTTCTTTTGCAAGAATTTCCGCAAGATGGTAACAGCACATCGAGCATCACGAAGTGTGTGGTATGAATCCGTTTCCTCGATCTGGCTGTCCACATTGTCCTCGCTGTCATCTTCTTCTGCATCTGTGGAAACGGATGCGATGATGTTTGCATCGCTTAACTCCCCGCATATAGCCAGATCATCGTCAAAACCATCCTCTTCAACTGTTCCTTCACGATCTTGATATTTCCGTTTAAACTCTCATTTCTTTGAAACAATTCTCATTGTTTTTTTCTGTTACATTTGTCCATGCCTGCGAAGCTATCCACATGGCTTCAAGCAAGTTAATTCTTGTCGGATTTTTCTCGTCGATGTCAAGAGGGAACTGACGCACCACTTCTTTCCTGTAAAGGACTTTCAAGTTTTTTATTATCCCTTGATCAAGAGGCTGTTGTTTGAATGTGGTGTTCGTAGATTCCCACGTGCTGTACAATTGTCTATAAACATAAGAATTTTATTTTTTTTTCTTCGCATCTCCTTGTCTAGGTCCGTTAACCATTTGCCAAAAATGTCAGCTTTCATCCAAGATCTTTGGTTTGATGTGTATTCCATTGATAGACTTTTAACCCCTTTGAAACATTAAGGGTTTTTTGCTTTTCCAATCATCAATGGCCTAAGTTTCACAGTGCCGGTTTGGTTTGCAGCAAGAAGTACTGTAACTCTCTGCTTGCTATTTTTTTCACCATGACCCAAGTCCCCTCACCCCTCGGCACACTACATACGAAATGTAAAAGGTGACGATTCAATTTAAACATTATTCAAAAGTTGTAAGCAATTTGTCATGCTTTTTATCAAATGACCCATTTCAGACTGTCGAGAATTTCTTCGATCTATTAACTCATGAAACTTTTCGATTTTCGAAACTTTCGTACTTTCGAGGGACGCATACAACTTACCTTTAACATAGAAACATACCTTCAAATTTACCATAGCCTTGATATAACAAAGTAATAATATTTGACCTATTAAAATGACATTTTAAAATATCTTGAATTGAAAATTTAATAAAGCAATATTCAAGTTTCAATCATGGACAGATTTAGGTCAAAATTTTTGGAGGTACCAGCTATCCTAAAGTATGAGTTACTATATGCTCAAATTCAAACACAAAAATTGTATTTAAATGGTCCGTTTTAATGCCTATCCCAAGTAGGCCTTAGCTGTTCCATTTATTATAACAAAAATAAAACCCCCAACATTTTATTAATATCTCATTAATATAGCTCATTTCAGTTGAGAAAACTGTCTATCTACTTCAGAATTTTATTATGAAAACCCCCTGGCACCATCCGTAAATCCGCCCATGGTGTCAATAGCAGTAGTAGGCAAATGTGCCATAATTAAGTTTGTTGTTTCTCTTTGCAAAAGACTTTTCTGTTTATATCTATTAAAAACGGTCTACAATGAATATATTGAGAAAATATTTGAGCATCGTGGGTACACTATTTTTGTATAATAAAAAGATATGTGTTGGTTTCCTCTAAATGTTTCTAAAAATTTTTCTTTCTTATCGTTCCACCTATGTAGTGGAAAGAAATTCACATTCCAAGTTTTCGCGGTATTGTTTACATATATCCGACGCAAATAACAACCTCAATTCTTATTAACTTCTAAAATTCACCATACCGAATCTTTCTAACGTACGATAGCCATTTGTGTTCTATATGAAATAATATAAGTCGTAACTCTAATAATTATTAGAAGGTATCGACAACCATCATACCTGATAATATATCATCACCAATTCAACCTAATACTTCAAGCTCAACAATCATCGCCCATCAAATAAACAGTACACCATTAACTTCTAACTCGATCTCAAGAAATACGAGGATGGTCCCAGAAGTACCTGGGACAACAAAGAAAGAACAAAAAATTTGGGAATAATATATTTTTCAATGTAATTTCTCCTTAGATTTTTCCCATCGAATTTCGATAACATTTTTATAAAAAAAAAAGTCAAGCTCCTCAAAATAGCCATTAACTGCCGATATCACCTCTTCATTGTTGGAAAAAACATTGGAGAAGTTCGCATAATACTCGTCGTTGATAGTTTTTCCTTTTTCAAGATAGTCAACGAAAATTAACCCCGCGCATCTCAAGAAACCGACGCGATGTCCTTGTGTGTAGATGGAACGGTCTTTGCTTTTTATTGGAGCCGGTTCTACTTTTTCAGTCCATTGTTTTGATTGTTCTTTTGTTTCGAATGTGAAGTAATGGACCCACAATTCATCAATGGTTATGAAATTGCGCTAAAATTCGGCTTCATTTTTGTTCCATTGTGAACAAACGTAGCACAGCTTTTTTATGTCTAAATTTCCAGTTAATATGCGATGTACCTCACTTTTTTAAATGCCTACTATGTCTGCTAGCTTGTGCACTTTCAATCGATGATCATTCAGTACCACTTTGTGGATTTTCTTCGTAACCTCATTTGGTCGAGCACTGCGATGATGTCTTGGTAGGTCGTACAGTCACGTTAAAACTCTACTATCAAATATTTTGCTATCTATAAAGAAGGAGCAGTCCCACTTAGAGTAGAATCGATTCAGCTTTTATGTTGGTTGGGCTAAGACCTTTCAATTAAAAGTATTGTATGGCTGCCAAGCAAATACTAAACAACGGAGCGTCTTCAAACTTGAAACATATGCTGTATGGATTGTGTACTTACTAATAAAGTGGTACTTCCGCGATCTCTAGGCCAGGCCAGGTACATCTGGAACTATCCTCGTATAAGCAATCAATCATACATTGCTCCAACCAACCCTAAACATAACACCCAATCTATAAGCAACAACAGAAATGCTAAAAATCTAATAATATCGGCAGAAATACATATGGACGCAGACACAATGAATACATAACGAAGACATCACTAATTCGCCCTTGCCACTCCACAAAAAAAATATACATTTCTTGAACCAACAAATTAATGGAGTCAGCAGTACCATTATTTGAACAAGAACGAATTGTAACTTCCGCGAAAACAGTTGATTTCTTCGAAAAAGCAATAGGATCAAAAGACCCATTAGGTATATCAAAAATATATGCAAAAGATACCCAAAGCTTTCTAAAGCTTCTTTCAAACTTACATCCGTATAATAGAAACACAAAAGAATAAAAAGTATCAGTACATGGATCAGGAAAAAAATTATGGCATAACTAAATCCACACCCATCATCTATCGCATAAGAAATTGAAGATTTCTCTAAAACGGCAATCGAATCATCTTAGGAATAATGTCTAAAACTTGATCAATTTTACAGTGGAACTTCAGAGGACTCTATAAAAGATTCGAAATACTTAAAAAACTACTATTTGAAATATCAACTAACATAATATGCTGACAAGAAACAAATTTGAACAGTCAACATTATTATAACTTAAAAAATTATACCTGTTTCCACAAAAAAAGGAAAAGTATCTGGAGGCGTAACAATATACATTCTCAATAATATACCAATTGCATTTGCTAAATACAATCAGAAAATATAAATCCTGTTTCAACATTTTTAAACGTAATAATAGAACATAAAATTTAAATTTATATAAACAACAACACACAAATAAGATATATTCTGAAAAAGAATAAACAAGAATCATAGACTAAATTCGTATCTACGATAACTTCCTCAACATCTTCCTTAATTTGGCAAAGCATCTGGAAGATGTCTGGAATAAAATAACCTCCAAAAAATTTCATTCTTTGGTATAAATAACACAATAATCACAAGACCAAGTGAAATAGCCTTAGAATAATAACTCAAATAATTCAAACTATGATCCAACATTTTTACAGAATATTAAAAATATCAAAAGATTTTATATGCATGTTCAGCCTAACAGAACTTTATGCAGATCAAAAACATGTATTATTCCTACAAAAACTCAGATATCACCAAAGATTACCTATTTAACCTACACACCAACATTTGGACTAATAAAGGCTTATCTTCAAGCTGGTGCTAAGCCGTGGTAACTCCACATTTAAAACCCGATAAAACGAGAACCAAACCGGACTCATATCGACCAATATCTTTCAAACAACAGATAGCGTAATCTAAATTACATGTTAAGTTACTTTCTCTAGAATAAAAGTATTTGTACATTAAATAATAGATCCGAAAAGTAAGTTCAATCAATCCTCAATTTTCAATTTAAATTGTAGTGGCTGAATGGTTTTTCATTCAAATAGAACACCTTCACCGATATATCTCAACGTCAAATGTCAGTTTGCTTATGTGTCATGATGATAAAATATAGGATAAGAGAAAATGTAAATTAGAACCAGGCAAATGTTCATAGTTCATAATATTTATTTTCTAATATTACCTTGGACCTTTAAACACTGACAATAATGTGGAACGGTATAATTATTTTCTCCAGATTTGAAAATGTTTGAACGCTTTTATTGTCTTTTAGGCTGTTGTGGGTGTTGTAGTGCTTTTAGGCCAAGGTATAAAAGGCTCGTGGATAATATTTTTCCTGTTTACCCCCAAGATGGATTGGTCAAATCTAATATGGAAAAACTCACATTTTATTCCTTGAGTTCTCCAGAAAAATTAGATAGAATAGGAGAATATTTGTATCAGAGAGCTGCAAGGGATATATACAGAAAAAAATATGGGTAAGCCTTCGCTAGTTGTTTGAATTTGTAAGTAAAGAGAAGCAAATAGTTGTTTGAATTTGTAAGTAAAGAGAAGCAAATGATTTTTTACATTTTCAGTTTTGTGGTTATTGCGATGGAGGCGATGGATCAACTTCTTCTGGCTTGTCATGCTCCAACTCTAAATTTATTTGTAGAAAGTTTTTTGAAAATGGTTCAAAAATTATTGGAATCGACAGAGCCGGAATTACAGATTCTAGCTACACAATCGGTACATACTCAATTTTGCTTATATCCTCTAGGAGTTAAATTTATGTTTCTGAAAGCAAAAATTCATTAAATATTGATTTATATTCTTAGAGACTCTTCTCTGAGATTAGACATACTTGATCACAATTACAGTTTTTATTTCATTTTAATACAATTTTCTAGAATTTTATTCTCGTTTTCATTTCACATTTCATATTATACTTTCTAAAATTATTCTATATAATCTAAAAACATTGTTTAACAATAATGGACTCATGAATAATTTAGTATCCACTTTGTATAAGATGTAGGAACCTAAAGGGTGCGAAAATTATGATAAATTTTGATATCAGGAAGGCAAAGAAATTACGATATACCATGAATTTAGCCCTTATATTCTGTGACTGTTGATGTAGTGGTATCGTAAGCAGTGGTTTAGTATGAATAACACTAATGGTATAATCTGAGAATAATAGAGAAGCAATGCAAGTTATCTTATGCTTCAAAATATGCATGTTTTTTCTGTTAAACCAATCCTCTCAAATACAGATATGCAGTGTTATGAATTACAAAGTGAAATGTATGTATGTACTCATCTGTGAGCATTTATATGCAACTATAACTTACACACACATATGTTTTGCAATAGATTTAGAATTCTGGAACTCAAATTTCTGGTAAATTATGATATAAAGCATGGTATCATATTATTGGAAATTTTTTAAAAAAGTATAGTGAAGTAAAGTGAAATTTTAAATAGTTCAAAATAATTGTGAAAACTTTGGATAAGATCTTTCTTTCCATTAGTTATACTAGTAGTAAGCACCTCAGTATGTTAGATTGAAAATCCCCCTTTTTTTAGTTTGTAAAATTTGCAAATATTGAAGAAGACACCCCTTCATATCACAGACGGTATGACTTTTTTGTTAGTAAATTTTCTGCTATGTGTCACAGTGGGGAAAAAGAAGAAGTAAGAGATAAAATTCGAACTGCTGGTATTAAAGGTTTGCAAGCTGTTGTTAGAAAGACAGTTTCTGATGATCTTGTTGAAAATATTTGGGAACCAGTTCATATGGATAAGATTGTACCTAGTCTTCTATTCAACATGCAGGTAAATGTGTTTGTATTTTTATAATCAACAGTTTGCCATTAGTTTCTATTATTTGAAACTGAATCTCTGTTGTTTGTTTGAATATGATATAGGAATGATATTTCTATTTTGATTATTTCCCGCAGCTCTGTAAATCAAAGAAATGATTTTTTATTGTATTAATTTTTTAGGAGTCTGCTTTTCACAAGAAAAATAGTGATACTGTTGACATCGGTCCAGAAGACACTTTGGATCCTCCTATGTTAGCAGAAACTTGTATGCGAGAATTAGTAGGAAGAGCTTCATTTGGTCATATTAGAGCTGTTCTGAAACCAGTTTTTAGGTGAACAAAAATTCCTTGTTATAATGATGAAGTTTATTGTATAATTTCAATTTTAATCTTACTTTATCTGGATTAAGAGAATGGGTTATTATGAGGTTTAAAGCACGTAAATATAACACACTTCTTTGATCAAAGGTCTCAAATGAAAGATACAGAAATTTTTCAATTAAGACTGTTAATATCAGTAATAATACTTTTTCTCCCAAATATTGCTACCGACTAATATTAAGTATTAATTAGTATTCAATCAAAAATTTTCAAAAAAGTGTTATTTTGATTCAATATTTGACATGCTTTGCTGATAATCTTATTTATATTCTACACAAGGCTTTTTGCTCTCTTTAGCTCTATCTCGACCTTCTCTTTCTAATGCTGGCACTTCGGAACCACTTGTGAAAAGATAGGTAAGGTTGGTCCACAACCTTACCTATCCTTATGAAGGACGTTGAATTTTTATAGGTTAGATTATGAATGACTTGAAATTTTGAAAGATTAATTTATAAGTGACATTGAATTTTTATAGGTTAAATCGTTATGAATTTTTATAAATTAGGTAGTTGCTGATGACGTTGAATTTTTTCATAGTATTTGTCTTTTCTTCTATGTTGGTGATACGAATGAAGATTAATTTACAAATCTTCCAGAACTATTTGGCTTCCTATTCCGATCGATTGAGATTTTATTATCGTTTATAATGAATATAATTCCAAGAAAAGTATGTGTATATTCAAAAAAGCGTTTTCAAAATTTATCATAGTGAAAACTTTTGCATCTATTTAAATAAAATGGACGAATCATGTATTTTTTAGGCATTTCGATCTACATAAATTGTGGGTACCAAATCAGTTTGCAATTCATACTTTCAGGATAATAATGTTTTCTATACAGGTAAGTGAAACAAGTTTGTAATATATATATATATATATATATATATATATATATATATATATATATATATTTATATATATATATATATATACTTTTAGTTTTTTAAAGAAACATAAATTTTGACGTTTCGACTTTTCTTTAAGTCTTTATCAAAATATATGATATTGACACTGACAATTTGCTTATTTATATTGATCTTTATATATATTATCGACAATCCGCCGAAATTGGCATCCCTAATATAATTAGCTCGCAATTACAAGGGGAGGGTTGTAACCACTGACTAGTTACGACGTTGTTGTGTATCTTTACAATTGAATCTCTAATACGAACTGAAGACACATCCTGCCGGTGCTTCTACTTGATTCATGTAGTTAAACATTCCTCAGTAGACGTCTTCTAGCGACATCTGTACTTCAAACTTCACCAATCTGGAATAATATTTTCTGGTTAATAAATTCTGTACTCATCTGCATACTTTAATAGCAATAAAATTCCCAACTTCCAATTTGTGTAGCTGTGATTACAATAAATATTCTCTAACATTTGATGACCAAATAGAAGAAAAAATAGTTTCCTTTTTTCAGGCGCAATACTCGTATACAGTAGTTGAGACACTCATGGCACATCTTGACGACAATACAAAATCAAGTCCCACCGTTAGAACTAGTATTGCTGGCGTGTTGTCCAAAATAATAGCTATTGCTGCTGGCGAAAGTGTGGGTATGTATATTCTAATTTGATTTTGAAATTGTTTATATCTGCTCGAAAACACGGGCAATACAAACTAAAAAGAACATTACCAGCATCATTTTGAGACCAATCCGATTAAATATTTATTAATATATTTCCTTCTCCATTCTCAGAGAATGGACAAGAATCCCGTTTCTCTTGTAACCAATGTTTCCGTTACCTCCTGTCTCCTGCTAATTTGTTCGATCCATCTAGGGTTTTCTTCCTTATCTCCTATCTCTCTTATTTGCTCTGGCCACTTTCTTTCCGGCGTACCTTTTCTTTTCTTGTTAATACTTCCTGCTTCTATAACTTTTTTGTGAGTTTGTCCGTTCCTATTCTGTAGATCTATCCATACCAATTAAATCTACATTTGTCCCACTTTGTTTTCTCTGGTACTCTTCTGAAGTCTTTTATCCTATTTTCTTCATTTTCGCCTCATCCCTCTATCTCTTAATGTCCAATTTTCAAGTATATGACCATCTTTGTCCCAGTATAATTTTATTTAGAGTGAAATATAATCTCGTCATTTTATTATCTTTATTTGTTACGTCTTTTTCGCACTTCCGACCTCTGTTAGCTCTTAGGCATTAATATGTCATTATTCTTTTTTTATCCCAGCCATCTTAGCTGGAGCTATGGCATAATCTCAATGTGCTTTCACTGTTCTAATCTCCATAATCTGTCTTTCTTGTTTTTCATTAATTATTCGTATTTCCCTTTGTTTTAGTATTTTTCTTGTACCTTCTATAAACTTATTCTCCTTTATCTAGAATTCTCAATTTCTTTTTAATTTTCTTCTTGTATTATTATTGGAATTTACTTTTCCACGCTTTTTTTCGCCACTTTTTTATCTTTTCATTTATTGATCTCTCTTCCAAAATTGCAGTATTCTTGTTCCATTTTCAAAGGACTCCATCTGTATCGGTCTTTCCATCCCCTAATCTTTATTTTCCTTTGCCACTCCTCTTTTGAAATTCTGCATCTCTGTTTCAAATGTTTGTCATCGTCATCTAGATTATCATTCAACTTACTACTTTTCTTTGTATTATCATTTTGTTTTTTCTTGATATCCTCTACATTCCTTGATAACTTTTTTGATTATGCTTTATTTATTTTATCTTCCTTTTGCTCATCATTTTTCATCGGTGCTCTGTTTTTTGCTTCACCCTCTTTTCTATTTTATCTTATCATTTTCTGTACTATATTCGCCATTTTTGTCATCGTACCTATTGCCTAGGTATTAACTTTCACTTCAATTCAGATAGAGCCAAGGCCTCAGCTATCCTCTACCTTTATTTGCAAACATTACAAATTGCAAAAATTGTCTCATATCGACTCCGAGCTAATTGTAGTAATTTTAATAAGTTTATCAGTTTTGTTTGCTAAGGTTGTTTACTTGCGGTTATAAGTGCTGGATAAATATTTTACACAAAAATCCTAGTAGAAAACCTAAAAAGTACTGGAGTATCGTTGAAGAAATGAGATCATACTAATTTACTTAAGAGGATCATAGTTGTTATCTTTTAATATATTATTGTGTAAATGGCCTAATATGTTTTCATTTTATTTATACTCAAACACGTGTTTTTCAATGACACCGTACAATAATTTTTTGTAGGGCCGTCGGTTTTGGAAATAATCAACTCATTACTTAGCCACCTTAGAGATTCGGTCAAAAATGAAGCCAGTCAAACTGAAGAAAAACAGTATCAGGAAGCACTTATAAACGCTTTAGGAGAATTTGCTAATCATCTTCCTGATTATCAAAAAATCGAAATAATGATGTTTATTATGAGCAAAATCCCTTTTCCTTTGGTAGAAAATCAAACTCCTGCTGACAATCTACTGCAGAATATTCTGTTGAAAAGTTTATTGAAGGTATTATAATTTTTATCATTTAGAATGTCAAGTACTATTGCCATCATTTCAAATATAAATTTTTAATAATTATGAACTTAATTTCCATCCTATTTTAAATGGGTATATTATATAGAAACTTTTGATATATTTCACTTTCATACAGCAACTCAGAAAATTTTCACATTTTTTTTTAGTTTGTGTGGGGGCAATGCGTATTCTATTGATAAACCTGTGAATTCATTCAGTAAATGTGTTTTTAAGTAAGTTTTGCGTGGTAAATAACCATCACCCTTCTGTTGAGATTATCCCCGAAGACAAATGTTTCTTGCTTTTTTATAATTTGTTTAAAATACGTATATTCACCTAGGTGACAACTTTTTACACTGACTTGTAAGAAATATATCGTATATATCAAATCCACAAAAATCTGACCTATCACAGTAAGTAAGTTCTAAAATAACTCGCAAGTTGTGATGCTCGTTCCTTCTAAAAGAATCAGTGACAGTCTCTTCCTCAGAACTGTATATAGATTTGAGCTAGAGCAAAGCAATTCCAGCAGTCAAAACAAGACTTTCTGCAGCAACGATGGGTTATCTAAGTTAAGCTAAGTTATATTTGAATTTTCTAGAACTGATGATTAAAGTTTTATGTTCTCTAATCAACGAATCAGTTGAAAAAGGGCTTTTCTCTAGCTGTCTAAAAACAGATATAATTTTTCCCCTGCACAAGGATGGTGCGAAAAATAACACTAGTAACTATAGTCCTATTACATTATTACCAATCCTATCGAAGATAATTGAACGACTAATGAAAAAACATCTATTACCCTTTCTTTTCAAATATAAAATCTTGATAGCTCAACAATCTGGTTTCCTACCTAATAACTAATGACGCTATGTTTTCTGTTCTCAATATATATGCTTCACTTAACAATAAATATTATACGGCTTTAGTTTTTTGTGACTTTGCTAAGGACTTCGATTGTGTTTTATTATTCAAAAATTCTGACTAACAAACTAGAATATTATGGCATCCGAGGTGCTTCCTTAAATTAGTTTGTATCTAACCTTGAATGTCGAAAACAATTGTTAAGAGCTAATTTGCCAGCTAGTAGTGGTGTACCTCAGGGTTCAGTTTTGGATCCAGCTCTTTTTTTGCTCTTCATTAATGATGTCACAGACTGGTAAATTCACTTTAATCGCAGATGATACCAGTGTAACCTTGAGTGGTTCAGATATTATACAAGCTTTACATTCTACCATAGGCAAAGATCTCATTACTATTAGTCATAGTCTAACGCGAACGGTCTCTATGTAAACAAGTATGGTAACGCAGTATTTTGTTTATGCATGAAACTGGTCTAGGCTAACTAGATATCAAAATACTAGATACATTCTCGTAGTATCATTCTTAAACTTCCCATATTATTCGAAAAATTTTAGAATTTCAAAGCTAACTAATATATACAATAAAATTGTGCAATAAAGTATGTAAAAATAATAATATAAGAATAGGAAAAAAAGGAAAAGTTCCTGAAATACTGAATCATAAGTTTTTTTTTGTATTTTGGTAATATCTAAATTAAAAAGTAAACTAAGTTTAAAAAAATTAAGATGTAATAGTTAAAAATGAGTTTGAGAGATAGAAAGCTCATCCCTTAATGAATTATTCATAATATGTAATTTAAATAAAAAGAATCTAATTATATTTTTAAACAGCTTTATATTCTTTCTGAATGAATGTATAATTTCTATATATGTGGCAGAAATTGTAGTTTGACAGGTATGTATGAAGTAGAAATAAACCATCCAATCTATTGTATTATAGGTCGGCACCAAATATCAAACAATACATCTAAATACTACATTTCCGATATCATTCCTGGAGCCTTTGTTAAGGATGTCTTTGGCTCCCGATCCAGATATGCGATTACTCGTACAAAAAATCTTACATACTCTTATTGATAGACATCAAAATTTAGATAAGCTTACTAAACCAAGGTGAGTTTTATACAAATGAATTATTTTCACATAATACATAGTAGCACATTAATTTCATTCGATTCCAACGATATATTATTATTTTTAGCGTTACTATCTCTGAATTGAATTTGGTGTTGGAAAAATCATCTAGGCCAGATCTGATATTTATTAACAAACATGGGCCAATTATTTATGATGCTCTCTACACAAGTCTTCAAATGGATACTAATACTCCAGAAAATATAGAAGCAGTATACACTACACTGGCATTACTCTGTGTGGAATTAGCTAGTGCCGAAACTGTTATAGATTTGTTGCAGTTAACTTTAGGGTGAGTACATGATATTTTTGTTTTTTCTATTATTAATTAAAAGTCAACTGACAACATATTGAAAAAATAAAAATTACAGGTATAGAATGAAGTGTTACAAATACTTCCTACTAGTTGGTAATATAAAGACATTATATCATATAAATTATCAGAGGATTCGCGTATTTCTCTTTCAGCAAATAGATCTGAAAATGGTTTTCTAGTAGGTTCATTGGTGGGTGTATTAAAAATTGTTGGGGAAGTCGTTTTGACTTGGTAGCCACTCTGGACCTATACCTAGAAGACTTTGCATTCCATTGCTCCGCTTCAAAAATACGTAGACTCCTCCCTAAGCCTTCTGATGAAATGGGTAAAACATTTGCGCAGAGTAGATACTCTGTTGTTTCCACGGCTTCCTCACAGAATCTGCAATTCGTCCTCTGTCTTACCTATCGTCTTAAGGTGGTATTTGACGGGGCAGTGACCAGTTATAAGACCGTCCACCAGTTTGATTTCGTTTAAGAATTGTCTATGTGCTTCTCCAGTGAAACTCCATCTGATTATTTAGCCATCCGTTCGTTATTGATGTGGCATTTCATGAAGCAGCAGTAGGGCTTTGATCCTAACTATGCAATCGTTACTCATTATTTGGTAAAGCTGTCTGCTTCATCAGTGCCGGGTATACCTTGGTGGCCTGGTAGCAACATTAGGGTAACCTTGTTTCTGTTATCTAGTGCTCTTAGAGTTTCTTTTATAATCCCACGCCTAGCTTAGACCTGCACTCAATATCTTTCAGGCCCTTTAGGCGGCTTTGCTATAGGAATAAGGTTTCTATCCAAACACTTCTGAGCACATTTGTTTATTGCTAACAACTCTACCTGAAAATAGTATAGAAGAGAGATACATTTCAAGATTGTAAAAGATATTTATTCACTCATAATTTGCGTTCATCACTATTTCGAACGAAATGTTAAGTCCATTACATTACCCAAAATATGCCATATCTTAAATGGAAAATAGCCAGGCGGTTTTCAATTGAAGTATAAAAAATAGAATTAAAAATGCTGTATATCTTAATTTATTAATATTTCGTAAACTAATAACTTTAGGTGGTTGCTGTCTATGACTATATTTATGTAAAACTGACGAAGAACAAAGATAAGGTCGTTAATGGTGTTCTAGATAAGTAAGTGATTCATTGGATTCTCCGTTTGATATATTAGATATTGAAGCCATTAAATTTTATGCGGCAAAATTAGTATTTGTGTTACTAATACCTTGAATGCGCTAAGCAACTTGACAAATACTTTCAGAAATGAAATTTCGGAAGTTTGGATAGCATTTTCATTAATGAGAACAATATTTTTTTACTTTCTTTTCATTGTTGCAGAATCCAAAGTCTGGCACTCAACAGTACATCATTATCACTCGCTCAAAAATGTAATCTTCATGCTATTGTGATTTGTCTGTTAATGCTCATACCAACTGTAATTAAAATAATACCACTGGCTGACTATGCTAGACAAATTGTAGAACAAAGGAGACAAGAAGCACCACATTTACTTCCAGATTTATATTCACATTACCCATCAAATATTGAGATACCAAACAAAATTCCCCATTTGTTGGTTGATCAGGTATGTCTAAATGCCAAATTTAATAATATAATGAATTTTCTGGTTCAGTATTATTTTTGGTGTATCCATTTCTCTTTTTTTGAGATATTATTCTATATGAAACATAAATGGATGTATTATCTTATGGCAATGTTTGCTATATGGGTGATTCAAAGATATATCAATAATATAATTCAGAAAAATGCTGAATGTCTTTTAGTTCCATAGTTTCAAAGTTTCTTTAACCATATATATAGAGTTTGCGTAACTACATTACATATAAAACAATAATTTTTTAAATAAGAACCCATGTGTACTGAATGCGGTTTACTCAAATATTTTTGAAGCATTTGGTATAATATTTTGATACGTTATACAGAGTCTATCAAGAAGTATAGACACGCTTATGTGTAAATTGTAGGTAAATCAACGCTCTGTAACTTACTCTACGTTAATGGAAAAAATGGATTTTACCCAACAGAGTTTCGAAATATAGTGTAAATCATCCGTTTTCTAATAAATTCTAATTATTTTTATACAGGGTAGACGAGAACTCTGGCCTTTCATTTTCACTTGAACACCCTGTATTTATATCACAGTTATGGGATGGAATTTAGGTCATTAGTCTGCTGTATCAGCAATAATATATTTCTTTATTGATAATTATAATAAATTTGATGAGAATGACTTCATTGTAGTAACATTGAAATCAACGTAAAATAAACTAAATAAAATTTTTAAAAATATATTTTGTGACTTCAAAAATATAAAGCCACAAACAGAATCTGTTATGTGATTTTAATTTTGTTAAGCATTTCTTAAACCCAAAGTTTATAAAAGCAGAGGTTATTTTGTGATATTTATTGTAAACCATAATTAATCTTAATCTATTATATTTTATCAATATGAATTAACAAACTTGGACATAAACACTTGGCGTTCACCGTTTGTATATTCTTTTTCTTACAATTAACCGTAATTGGTCGCTTGTATTTTAGCTTTCTTCAATACGTATTTAACACGAATAGTGTAAAGATTTGTCTAATCAAGAAATGGCGGATATGATTTGGGTAGTAGGTAAATGTAACAAAATTGCTTGTTTACATCTAATTTCGTCAAAGATTTCTAGATCGCAAGGCTCCCATGAGAAGAGCATTGTGTGCACCATATTACGAAACTCTGTTAGTTAAAATATATTTTTCTCAACTTAGCGATGATTTGCCTACAATTTTCACATAAACGTGTCCATACTTCTTAAAGGACTCTGTATAACGTAACAAAATCTTATATGAACAGCTTTAAATGAATTCGAATTCATTTGAAAAATATATGCTTTAGTTTGTAATGGAGTTAAGCACCACTGCATATTTTGGGATTATTTCAAAATATGGACCTCAAAGACATCTACTATGTTCTTAATAACCTATCACTTGAAAAAAACGATGTACCAGAGATGTCGTAAGATTGGTACACCCAATATTGATATTTCAGACTCCATATAGTGAAACCTAATTTTTAATTATGAGATAGTATAAAAAACTTGATCCATATATTAAATCTTTGTAGATGGCAGTATGCGAATATGTAAAAACAAGTGGAATAGATCCTTCTCGCCTTCAGCAGACATCGCCGTATGGAGCAGGGGGTCCAGGTCTTATAGTTGGTTCTCAACGAAATAGTTGGATCGAAAATGGTGCACGAGGTAGCATAGTTGAAATGGCTGTGAATGAGGTAGACAGCGCCGCAAGTTCACCTGGTGTTCAGAAGGTAATATCTGTACTATATATTAATTTGTTCATAAATCGTCTTGATTTTAGGTCTCTTATGATTGAAAATTCGTTTTTTAAAAACAAGTAAAAATATTGATGCTTTGATCTTTCTTATTTCAGTCATTATCAAAATATGGTTTGAAATTGATAACTTGCATAATTATATCAATCAGAACATCACTTACATCTCAAGTACCTTGTAATATCTCAATATTTATATAATGAAACAAAAGGTAATCAATACCATCAAAAAAATAAAACCGCATTAATAAACATAAATTCAATTACAAAAATTCTTGAAACAGAATCAAATACATGAAAAAGGGAATGTTTAGAAATGGTTCATATACCTAGAAACGAGAAAGCTGTCAGTAATAATAGAGAACTTAACAATTCTAGTAAAATTTATAGTTCTATTTTATTAAATTCAATGTAACTATGAATAATTCAATGGGTGGCTGCTACATATTGAAATATAACAACTACGCAAAAATTATTTTTTGTGATTAGGACAGATTTTAATTTTGATGATCATGTTGTAGGTGACCTATCGATTAATATAATTATGCAAGTTGTCATTGTCAACTTATATTTTGCTAAAGTCCGAAATAGGTCGAAACATCAATTTTTATTTGTTATAAAATATAATTTTCGTTCAGAAGATTCCTGAAATCAAAACAATTCAGCAGCAAAAACAAATCAAAGAGAGTAAAAAATGTTTCCTGAATTCTTTCCTAAGTTCTTATTGTGACCCAAATACATAAATATAAGATGTAAACTACAGACTCGGATAGTCAATAAAATGTAGTTTTCATTCTATTCCATAATATTATTTTTTAATGTAGAACAAAAATTTTCTACTTTATAGAAACACACTGAAGAAGATCTTAACTTTGAAAGCATGAAGAGAGTTTTACAAGAACCACCTGAAATTCGAAAAGAGGCAGAGGCCGAGAGAAGAAAAGCGTTAAGTCACACATTCAGAACAGCAACATTTTCAGAATTAGTTAGGAGAACACAACCAAAGGTAGTAATCAGAGTATATTTACCAAAGTAATTAGGTCAAGTTCCATTATATATTTTTCAAATTGATATTATAATCCATTTCTCTATTTCATGATGTTGTTACCCTATTTGATAGTAACCAATTAGAATTCTTTGTCATTTAAACTAATTGTGTATTCTTTTAATGGGATGTATCTTGAAATGAAACAAAATTATAGTCAATCCTATAAAATATTTATACAAACAACAGACGGAGCATGTTAACTCTGAAAATAATTCATTTTTGAAATATATATATATATATATACATATATATATATATATATATATATATATATATATATATATATATATATATATATATATTATACTCTTGATTTTAGGTCTGTTCTGTTTCAAAATTAGTCTTTATCAAAATATCATATTTTTTAAAATTATGTTCTTTTACGATGTCTTTTTTATAAAAAGTGTTTATTCGTATTTCAGCATGATGTTTTACAGAGTAAATTGAGCGAAATATTCAAGTCACTTACTACAAACGAAAATCGAAGTCCTACAGATGAAAAGAAGAAAGATATTCCACACTATGAACAGAATTTTCCAGAATTATTCTACTACTGAAAATATTGATTAGTGTCCAAATAAAGTATATTTCTTGACGACAGTATTTCTTAGGTGCAAGGTATATTTACAAAGTATATTTCTGTATTTTGTGTTATCTGTAGACTATTTTAAGATATTACATTTGATTTGAGAACAAAGAGTATTATTTACGATATTTATCCTGATAACTATTAAAGTGTATTATATTCGCCAATTCTATTTTTACTATACACAAACTGGTTTTTGCAATCAATGCTGATGTCAGTCATTGGACATTAACAATATTTACCAACGCTTGTAGAGTTTAACTAGTTAGAATTTCAGAACACCCACACTTACACTGTCTGTTTTAATAATCAAGTTGCCGTATTCAGAGACTAAAGGTAAACTGTTCTTCAGTCTCTTAATTTTTTAATTCTGACTGTTGTAGTAGTGTTAACAGTGTGTTTATGCCTAAAGCATATTCAGTTCTCCTCAATAGATTTCACAAAAAATTTTAAAGATCTTTGTCTGTTTATATTTATTAAAACTTATTTAGCTCTAAGGTTAATTTTTATTTGGATTTTATTTTATCTTGACGTTTCATAAAAATAATACATTCATTAAAAAATAATGATTCCATTAATAAAATTGATGCCAAAAACACACAATGCAATACCACCGAAACTATATGGACTACCAAAATTACACAAGCCAAATATTCCGATGCATCAAAAGTATCATATATCCAGTCACCTTTTACAATCTATGTAATTTAGCAAACATTTTATCAAAATTAACTAAAAATTATTTTTATGTAATAGCTTCATTCATGCTTAAACAATTTTTAGATACATTACATATACCTAATAATAATAAAATATCTCTAGATATTATCTCAATGTACACCAATATTCCAAATAATATAATAGCACATGTTTTAAAAGAAAAATGGAATTCAATTGAACAAAATACATCTCTCCCTTAAAATGAGTTTCTAGAAAGCATAATGCTCATCCAAACAGATAATTATTTCCAATTCCAAAATAATTATTATCAACATCTAAATGGTTGTACAATGAGATCTCCAATTTTTTCCTACTTAGCACAAATTGTAATGGAATATATAGAGAAAAAAAAGTATTAAAAATGTAAAATTCAATGTATTTTTTTTAAACGCCATCTGGTAAATGTGATGTTTTCCTAGATGATTTTAATATATTCAACTCTAAAATCCAATTTAAAATAGAAATAGAAAACAATAACTATAAATTTTCTAGATATGGCACTCATTGAAACAAACGATAATAAAATTTAAATTATACACAAAAGAAACATGGTTAATGTAGGTGCTAAAGCTGGTTCGCATAAAGTGATGTCTATGGCTGCTTTTCTCCTGTATGTATGTCGAGACTTGTTGGTCTTCCGTCGTGCAAGATGGCTTATACCTTGGATTAAGCCTATGAAAATGAGCCGTATTTTCAACCAGCCTCCCTCCTAGTACCACGTAGGCAGACTCGACGAGGGCGGTTGCTGAACCCCCTCACCAACGTCAAGGTCAACGGTTCCTTGAGGGGGCACCCGTGGGGTGTGCAATCGATATTTTCATATACAATCTCATTAGTTTTTCTTGATATTGTTGGGTGGTAAGAGTTGTTTTGTATTGTTTTTTTTTTTTGTTTTATGGTGTAACGATGACTTTATAGATACTTTTTAGATTTATTTCAGTGGAACTAATCAGAAGAAACTGAATATTTTTTATTGAATCTGCAATTAAGCTAACTGTTGCGTTAAATTTCAGATATTAAGTTTTTTTTCAAACATGAGCGAGGTTGTGAAGTAATAACAGTAGCAGCTGGAAGGTATAAAGAACTATAGGTGGAGTGTACCTACGACTATGATAAAATATGTTTATATAATTATGTAAATGTTATATTTTATTCCTATTTTATTAACTATAATGATGATGATTTTTTAACAAATATGAATGTAAGAGACAAGTAAAAGTTCTATAAAGCTATATGTATATCCTATTTTTAACAATGTGCGTTTAAATAATAATATTTAAATAGATATTTCGAAAAAACTTGGACTTCATTAAAACAGGTGTGACTCAAATCTTTTTTCATGTTGAATATGAACTATTTATTCCTTGAAAAAATGCGATTCTTTATTCGCTCAATTTCCAATCGAAATAGAGATTAATCTGGATCAATCCGGATGGGGGGAGTGTCAGAGATAGTTTAGGACAGTAGTAACTAGAACAAAATCATCTAATATAATGTTATTTTCTCTACCGAGAGTATAAAGTAAATTTATGGGTATCTTTTGACGTCTGAGAATGTTTTTCACCTACATATATAAAAAATGCTATTTTACTATACAAAGAGTTTTGTGGTAATCCTCCTCTTAACCAAGCATAAAGAAATTAATGTTTAATATTATTTGGCATTGAAACCTATGAACGGCTGGAGTTGAATAGAAAATAAGATAGATAATATATGAATAAGTCTAAGTAAGTATAAATTCACGTTTGGCACCACAATGGCAATTTTATCTGATTTGCTATTTAAACCCAGTGTAAGGAAGTTTTCAATGTATAATTAAAACAGAACTCTGTACTTTCCAACAAAATAAACTTAATTGCCTTTGCCGTTCTCGACGTTGGCCATTTGACGTTACTAGCAAATTCTACATCCTATTCATAAACTTGCTGCCGTTAACCTGAAAATTTTGTTTTCTTTTTGACGTGTATATTGCTTTTTGTTTACTTGATAGGTTTGTTTGTAATCTGGAATTTATCGACGATTGTATGGAAAATAACAAATAGTTTTTTTATTGGACAAACGCCAACGGATGGGCTCTTTGCTATTGCTACAAACGGCCGACGAGAAAAGATAAAATTTATGTTGAAAGTCACCAACGACAGATCGATAGGCAAACAGCGACGTCTAACGGTAACTATAAATGCTCTTAAGCATTTCAATGTTTTTAATTGTTTAACAGCAAACGGCAATTGCAAACTGAAAGTCAATTTTATGAATCAGCCATTTTCAACGGGTACTGGAAGCAGCTGTGACCGCTTTGCGTCTGATAACCTGAAAATCGTATATTAAAACCCGCTTTTCAGACTATTTACGACTTATATATGTTGCCGGCAGTTCCCGACCCCAGGCAGTCCCCGGGACTGCCGGCAGTTTTGGTCTAGACCACAACGGCCGGCAATTCCCGGCGCGCGTCGTAAACAAAAGTTTACTGGACGAAGCTATTATCTTTACGGACAGGGCTTTTTTAAGTGTCAATGTCGCACTGGTTATGTGACAAATATTTGTATTTGTAAGAAAAACAAACAGCAGTACCTATAAGAAAAAATCTGAGTAATATTTTATTTTTAATTCAATTTAGCCAGTAACGACGACGCTGTTTTTAGATTAGAAATTAACAAGATGTTCTTAGTTCGTTGCACTTTACGATGCTTTTCCGATAGTTCAATTAACTATTCGCTACTACGTATAAAAGTAGATATGTAGATATGATGTAATTAAATAGCCAAACTATAATAAATATTTCCGTTAGATTACATGCCATGTAATCTAACCATGATGACACCAAGCGGTGTCATCGTGAAATTAGTACATTAATAAGACTATTTCCTTCGAAAAATTTAAGCCAACCAAAAAGCTGTGATATTTTATGTTTACCTAGCAACGATCAAATTTCAGCGATAATACTGCACTAGTGCAAATTATCGATAATTTGCACTAGTGCCAAATTTTCGTCTAGGATGTAAACTCATTTTGAAATATTTTTTCACGAACAAAACTGTTGTCAATAAGTTACCGTAGATACCAATTCAATGCCAATATGATGATCGTCAACTACGGTATAATTTAAAGAATAACAAATTTTAAACACAGAATTAAGTTTATTTTAAATTAAATTTTTCTCAGGAAATAGTCTGCCAAAATGCCCTCTCGTGCATGTCAAATTGTCTCATAATTTCCTCTTGTGCGCATTCGCGCACTCGAGGAAATTAAATTATCGACAATTTGACATGCACTCGGGACATTAATATTGATAATACCGCGTCTTCGTAGTTGTGTCAGATATAACAACACGATTGTCAAAGAAATCAGGTTCATCTAATTTCACTTTGTGTTCATCGATACCTTAATACAAACGCTAAAATGTGGCTACTAAGAATTGAATACGGAATAACGGGATAAAAACTAGTCGAACTCGTATTAATTTACTCATTTAATAAGGACAAAAAAACGTTCCTTAGCATTAATGGAATCGATGTGACTCGCGAACACAGAGCTGTTATTAAAATGTGGCAATGAGGAATTAGACACGCGAACGAAGCTGTATGGATGCTGTCAAAAGTCAAATTCGATAAAAAGCAATATCACTACGACTTGCCGGATTTGTATTTTTAATTTGAGAAAAACAAAATGAGTTCAATTGGCACCGGGGTCTGTATACATATATAAAAATTAACGTTGTCTAGAAAATTGAAATTATTCTTATTTGCAGTATGATCTATCAGCATCTCAATTTTCTCCTGATGGCAGGGTTTTCCAAGTTGAATATGCAATGAAAGCGGTAGAAAATAGCGGAACAGTAATAGGACTGCGAGCAAAAGATGGAATAATACTAGCGGCAGAAAAACTTATTATGTCAAAATTACATGAACCATCAACTAACAGAAGAATCTTCAACATTGATAAACACATAGGAATGGTATGTTTTCATCATTAAGTATTTTTGATGCACACAATTTAAAACTACCTGTTCTAATTTATTCGCTAATTCTGCTTTTTATCTGATTTTTAATATGCTTTAGATACGCATCAGTAGTTGAAAACTAGTATGAGAAAAATATCTGTTCTAGGCATTTTCTGGCTTGATAGCAGATGCAAGACAAATTGTTGAAATTGCAAGGAAAGAAGCAGCCAATTATAGGCTTCAATATGGAACAAATATTCCTCTTAAGTATCTAAATGATAGAGTCAGTATGTACATGCATGCATATACACTATATAGTGCTGTTAGGCCATTTGGATGTAGTGTGATATTGGCAAGCTATGAAGATAACGAGCCATATATGTATTTAATTGATCCATCAGGAGTGAGCTATGTATGTATATTAACTATTTTATAAAATATATTTTCAATAAGTTTCTCTACAAAGGGTTATTTTGGATGTGCTACTGGAAAAGCTAAACAATCTGCAAAAACTGAAATTGAAAAATTGAAATTGGGACAACTTACGTGCAAGGAACTTGTTAAAGAAGCAGCGAAAATGTAAGTATGCAAATCAAAATTATTAAGAACTATCATTTGGAACAATATTGAACAATTTAATTTGATTTTATGAAAAAGAATTTGTTCATATAAATTCATTAAATTATGTTTGAAGCTAATGGGTGTTCAGTTTATTGTTATCGAAAAAGTGAGTTTATGTTATTATTATGTTAAATATTTCACTAAAAACACTTTGTATATATCATATTGTTCTTTAATGTATTCAAACTATTAGTGTGTTAAAGTTATCAGTATCAGTTATACCATCATTAATCTTCACATTTTAAAATGATTTACAATCTTACAGGGTGTTCCAGTTTGCTGTGTGATATCGAAAGTACATTTTTTGAATATAACACCACATATTTCATTGCATATTTTAAATCAGCTTGACTTTCCCTTTACAATAATGTAGGGTTGTAATGTGTTCTAAGGGATATTTCCAAAGTAATAACCAAGTTTCCATAAATATTGTAATAATACTCTTTACAATGCCAGAAATTTTAATAAAATGTAACTTTGATATGATAAAACATTCTGGCAGACCCTGTTAGATTGTATATAATTTAAATGTATCTAAAAGAGTAGCCACTGGACAGTAAAAAGATTAGTTAAAAGTTTTATTTGTTTATATGGGGTTTTGCTACTGTGATGTAATTAAATTATGTTATAATTTGTTTTTGTTTTAAATATGAATTTGTAATAGCTTTGATATTTGTACAATGCAATTTTATAACACTGGTATCCATATTACAGTCGCATTTGAGTACTTCGCTATCTTGTTCCATTTCTTTCCTCATTTTCCTTTCCACTTTAATATATTCTTCCACTATTTCCGTCATTGCTCTCATTTCGTCTATATTCTTTTCCAGCTCTTGTATATATTTCTGCTGACCCATTATCCTACTGTTTAATTCTGTTCTAATTTTCTGTTGGTTTTCTCCAAGTTTATTAGTTGTTGTTTCATCTAAAATCTTGGATACACATCTTGTTTCATTTCTATCGTTTGATTCATTTTTTCGTGTTCTACTTTTTCTTTTTTTTTTTCATAAACTTGAGTATTATATCCATGTTTATTAGAGATTTCTCTTTATCCTCTATCCTTCTAAAGAGGATTTTGGTTTTTCTGTTGGTCCTTTTCTGTTTATTGTTGATGTTGCCTCCATTTTAATGTCGATATGTTGTGAAAATTTCGAAAATATGGCAATACTTGCCGATAAAAAATAAAAGAATTGCATGGTAAATGTATAAATTCAGCAGAACTAGATCAAAAGGCTTTTTGGTTCATCTGCGCGGAGGATAGATATTTTTCTTGATGGGCAGTCTCTAATTCTTAAAAAGAAATGTTTGGCACTGATTGTAAGAATATGAAAATTAAGAATTAATTTAATGAAAAATAATTAATTTTAAATGAGGGAACTAATTATTTCTATTTATGTTTTAGCATTTACCTTGTGCACGATGAACTCAAAGACAAAAATTTTGAATTAGAACTTTCATGGGTATGTAAAGATACTGATGGTTACCACGTCAAAGTTCCTGAATCAGTATTTGCTGATGCTGAAAAAGCAGCTAAACAAGCTATGGAGGCGGATTCGGAATCTGAGACTGAAGAAATGTAATTTTGGTAGTGATTAGTAATGATTAATATAAGTATAATTGTTGCCACTTCAATTTCTAATAAAGGTTCAATATATTTTATATGCTTTTACATTATTTTTCCTTTCACAATGATTTATACACCATTTCTATAACTCAATTGACAACATTGTTAAAAAAACAATATATTAAAAACAAATTGAGAATAAATAAATAATCTGACTAGTTTACGAAAATAAAACTATTAAGAACCCAGTAATAGTGTATAAACTGCCTTAAATACTAAGTCTTATCTTATACAATAATAACTATAATGATAAAATCAGTAGTAGGATGTTTATGCTCGTTTACAGTCACAGTAATATAAGATAATAAATAATTGAATTGACAATGGGAATGTGGCAAGGAAACACCTAAGTGGACTAACTCTAATATACTTTCCGAGCTTTCGAATTGTTATGTATTCATCGTCTGGGAAATAATTAATTAAGATATCCTGTGATTTTTGATAGTATTAACGCTTGTATAAATTTTCAAACTCAGAATTCAATATTCAAATTGACGTTGACAGAAATATTTCTATCAACGTCAATTCATTTGGATCTCTCTGTGGCAGAGCGTCGTCGGTTGAATATAGAAACACCCAGTAGGAAGAAAACGGTGACTCAAAAAATGGATGTAAAACATACAAATAAGTTTCGGCGTGTGTTTGTAGAAATCTTTATTATGAATGATGTTTTGATTCATGCTAATTCTACCGACTTTTGTTTTAGATTTGTGGGAATTAATATATTTCCAGAATTCGTTGGGGTTGTTTATATTTGTAAATTTATTTCCAGTATTTTTTTAATAGGCCTGTTTTCTACTTTCAATAATATGCATATATTCCTTTTAAGTTTTTTTCTATATTACTGCGATGTCTTTTAAAATTTGAATTTTTTAAATTTTCTCTTTAATAATTTTTTAGCATCCCTACACTGTTTATCATTCCATGGTTAGTCTTAGAGTTATTATTTGGGTTAAAGGTTTGTATTTTTGTTTATTTGTTTATATCAAAATTATAGTTGTCTATGATGTAGGCATGAAGCTTTTTAGTGTTCATTAAAACTACGTAGAATTGAGTAAATTTGGTAGTAATTATGTTCTGTTACTAAGCAGCTCAGATAATCAGAAATGATTGTTTCGCTAATAGAAAATTATTAAATAGAATTTTTGTTATTAAAATAGGGCCTGACCAAGTCTATCACACTACAGTCTGTGTGCCCAATGCAGTATATTTACCTAGATAATCATTATACCTGCATTTTAAGACGAAATAATTTCTCGTAGTTTTAATGTTATTTTTATGTTTATTATTCTGAATAATACAGTTCAAGTATTGTTTCGGCCATAAAATTTACCGATATTAAGCCTTTATCTCCTCACTCTCTTTTATTTCCAATCCTGGCTCTGCACATATTTCTGACTGTTCTTCGTCTCTTTCTATATGTCCCGCTGTTAGTAGCTCTTTCATTTGTCTAATATTTCATTTTCTTCAGTTATAATATCACCATTTGTAGATTTTAGGTTACTTATTTGAATTTTCTTCTTTTTTTATTGATCTCAGCATTTCTGTATTTCCAAAAATTGGGATAAGATTAAAAAAATAAAAAAGTCGTCGCATTAACGGCGCGATAGACTATAGCGCATTTTTTACCGTTAGCAATCAATAAATATTAACAAAAATCTCAATTTATATAAAAGACTTTCCATGAAAAATTTGACGTTTCCACTTATTGCGGTCTTTATCAAAATAATACTCGACTTCGACAGCTTGCGAAATTTTATTGATTAATATATCACCTACAACATGAATATCCATGTAACTTCAAAAAGCAATTAATAGCTTTTACTTATTTTTGAGAAATAACAAAAATTTCTTCCGTTTTGGCACATCTACAATACCATATGTACAAGGACTTTTAACTAGCAAATTAAGTTAATAAATATAATATACATGATAGAAGTATTACGTTCCTTGAATATTTAGAAGTGAACCAGATATCAATTTTGAGGAAAAATGATTGTGAACCTAGAAAATTAACAAAGTTGTAAGAATATTTATTTGTAGGTACTTATCGATCATATAGATACTTTATACCTAGGTACCTACTCATTTATTATTCACATTGTTTTATCGGGTTTATGTTAATTGAGGATTCTTCATTGCAATATCGTAAATATTCAAAACAATTAAAAACTTTGTTCTATCTTAGTTAAGTTCATTTTGAATCCCCTCGTACATCATGGAACAAATGGAAATTTCTAGAATAAATTCTATTAACGCAGTAGGGGAAAAATCAATAACATTGAAGAGAGACAACGATAATTTCTTCTAATGTTGAAAAAAGAAAGCAAATCTTCTAAAAGTCATGCGCTAGGCAAACCTTCTAGAACGCTGTGGAATAAAGGAGAAGTATAAATTCGGCTACTGCTGTCGTTAGCGCGCATCGTCGGAGTTGCAGGTTTTCTGCGGTTTCCCTGCAACCTGGAGAACCGATTCTCCAGACAAATGTCCGACGATAGGGAATAATACAGCCGCAGCTGTACCCGCCCACCCCCAATTAGATTAAGAAAAAACAAAAAATAAACAAAAAAAATATATAAAAAAAAAAACCAAAAAAAAAAAAAAAAAAAAAATATAAAAAGAAAAAAAAATCTTGAACTAAATAAAATGTAACTACACCGCTAGAAGCAGCCTGCAAACACTTCCCAACTAAATATCCCCACACCCAGCCCTGCAGAGGAAAAAATTCCTATATCAGGGCCTAAACAAATCTTAACCAAATTACCAAAAAAAAAAAAAAAAAACCTTCCTTCCTAAATTTTCACAACGAATCTCTCTCTCTCTCGTTAACGCGCAGTTTGTATTATTATTTGGTGTAAGATGTATGTAGTGGAGTGAGTTCAAGGTCAAGACATCTTTAATGTTTGAAACAGGATTTGTATATTTTTATTTTAACTAAAATGTTTTAATTATCTGTGTATCAACGTTTAGAAACATAATTGGTTACTGCAATTTCCCATGTAATAAATAAGTAATATTTTGTTGCTTTACCTCTTTACACCTGGCCAGTGTAAATAGGTTTGTTGAAAGTAATTGAATGCACATAATACTTTTTGTTTCTGCTTGGTCCCAAAAAATATTGCATTAATTTCAGAGTATTTCACCATACTACATAAAACATCGTAATCCAAAATGGCGGCTAGGGTGCGGTCCGCCACGTATTTCGAGATAAGACAGAATGTATTGAAACATTGAAATCGATAAATCTCCAAAAGCTGTTATTGTTTATCTAAGATCTGGTATGCTAAAAAAATAGAATATGATTTAATTTTAGAGAAGCTTTGGCTTCGACTACGCTTTAAATGATGCTAACGTGTTGGCAAACTTTGATACTTTTCTAGATATTGGTTACATGCAAGATAACGAGTACCTACTATATTTATTTTAAATTGGAAAGGAATAACAACCCTTGCTATACGACAAAATTCCCTACATTATATATTTTACTAGTTAAAAAGGACCCTCTGACATCGTTATTTTTAACAGTTTTATAGATTTCCAAGTTGAATAAACGAGTTTTTGTGAGCATCTTAAGACAATCTGTGAATAGTTAAAAAATAAGCCTGTAGAATTACTTAATTTAACCACTGTTTCTAATGATAATGGACCACCATTGTTAACTAACTTCTTATACAAATCTGCTCTTTATATTTACACATATGGAATGTAATAAAACAAAAACCATGGTTATAAATATATTAAAAATAAAATACTTACGTTTTCGGTTATTAATTATTTTTGTAACATTTACCCATTTGTTTTATATATTTATATCAGAATGTTTATGAAATCACAATAATGTGATCATTACACAAATCTCTAACAACACTTATTTATAATTTTAATATAACTGGGGTACTTTATAAAACAATAGTCACATTGTGTGAAATACTTTACATTCTGCATATTTATAAAATTTGAAAAAGTTTCGTTGACTACTTGTAGGAGATTTTAAAATTATGGGCGCATTACAGTAAGTACAGAATTCAGTATTCATTAATATTTTAGTGGGTTTTAACAAAAAAAACCTTGACGGGGAAAACAAACTACAGGCATTATACAATTTATGATTGTTTTGGGTTTAAGTTGTAATGTATTAATGTTTGTATCAATTTCTTGATACCCTTTGGTTAATATTGAACATAAACAACTGTATTTTATAATCCAATTTCGGTATAAATATTATTTTCACCACTTTTTTAATATATAAAGGCTAGGAGTAAAGACTGTTTGTTAGTTATCAAAATTAATGAAGAATTCAGATTAATCGATTAGTAGAAGAAAAATGGAAAATGAAAAAATGACAAAAATTGTTCTTGAAAACTTCATAATTGCCATTATATATTCTCATAAAGTTTTTGTGTGGATTGGATTAATTTTTTGTAATGCTTGTCACTATTTGGTTAATCACCAAGGTTTACGAATATTTGCAATTAATATTTGGATAAAGTAAATTGTAAATGTTTCGATTTTTTCTGATGATACCAAATTCTAAAAAGTTTTATAATAGTGATTTTTATTGTGTTAAGAGAAATAATCAACCTTTCAACATTATCAGCAAAATTATTTTTCATTAGTTTCTAACCCAACAGCACAGATCTAGCTTTGACATAAATTCTCTTAGTTTCTTTCCATCATTTTCTATTCATAGTACCCGTCATTAATGTTTAGATTATGCTTAGATTATTGAGAATGAGAAACTAATAAGTATTAAATTACAGCAATTCCTAATTATATTTGTTGCGGCAAAGTTTCCACATCTTCAATTCTATGAGAAGTTTAATGAAAAACAGTAATTTGCGTAATTGTTACTTACGAATTTTATTTTTTAGAGCGGTGACACTAAATACAAATACATTTAATAAGATTAAATTCCATTATTTTTATATCATTCGATCATTCCCAAATTTGAAAATTTTCTACTTGTAATAACAATTTTTAAAAATATCTAGTATAGTTATGTTAGAATATTCAAAACAAAATATAAGATATGTACAATATATAAATACTCAACAGTTTACCACTCTTAAACACGACATAGTTTTCATTTTGGTTAGTTACATTTATATTTATACATGGAAAGAATTTCTATCTTTATTTTGATCTAAATTTTATAGCTTGTTAGTTATTTTAGGAGAATAGTTACACATGATTGGGACAATTCATCGCGCGGTTTTCATTCTCATTTAAGTAAATATTTTAATATCAATGTTTCATAATTCTTCTGTTTGGGGTTTTGTTAAGTAAATTTAAATTCATTTTAAATCTTGTTTTTACAGATGAATAATTTTGATTTTATTATTTCACTTTCATACACGCACTTGAAAGTATTGACTATGAAATTCAGATAATCAACTTGCTTTTTGTTGATATTTTAAACCAACGTTTTAATTAATTTTATTACCTGGTACTTTTGGAGAAATCTAAACTTTTTAAAATTCATCTTGTATATTCTTGCTTAGAATTTTTAGAGATGTTTTTAAAATGTAGTTTTTTTTTGTTCATCCGATAATTTCACTTTGAGATTTTTGTACGTTTGAATACTTGCAGTGAGTAAAGTTTTCTACCCCCTTATCTATAGAGATAAAAATGCGCAAAAGATGTTAAGATGTGTAGACCGTAACTTTTCGCGATTAGCTTTCCAACGACGACATGCGCATTTCTACATTTCACACCAACATCGACTAGAAAACTGTTGGTATTTAAATGTACAAATATGTATACATATTATAGAAGATTTAGGGAAGTCACTCAAATTTTTGTTTTAAAATAACTGAATTGGCCCAATTAGTGTGTAATTTTTTCACATAAAAATATTTCTTCGCCAAAGTGAACTCTCAATAAAGAGTTGAGGAAAGAAATAATTTCTAGTAGCCCCCACTTAATGAACTAGGTTTAACGTTGAACTAATTAGCTTATTTGAATTTTATAATTATAACAATTTTTTGGTTCCCCTAGTAATAATTTTACGATGAAAATTTTGTTTTTGAGAAGTTTGTACGTTTTTTTTATATAAGACCATCAAAGATGATTCATAATTTTACCCATTTTTTCATAGTAAAAAAATCAGGTTTATTACCAACGCACATAATTTTTTTAAGAAAATTAGAGTTTATTTCAGAAACAACAAATGTCAATATAATAATATTTGAGAACTGACTGTATTTGGGTCTTTTTTTTTTGATATAGATCCCATATATTATCGAAGACTATGGTTTCCTCATAGTCTTAAGCCTATGAACCCTAAGACGTTATTTTTTCTTTCCATCCTATCACTGAAGATAAACTAAATGATCATTGGAGATATGTTTAAAATCAAGTTATTCCTGAGCATAAACTTAACATCATTTGTTTTTCAATATATTCAATTATAATACCTTTTCCATTCCGTACATTTACTGGCATCTGTTTCTAACCAAATGATTTTTAATTAAGTTACAATAGATTAATTTCACTTTGTAATTCGGTTCATCACAACGTTGAGAAGTGCCATCATTAAAAGAAATTTTGGGAGACTTTTAAGAAAAAACTCATTTGACACATAAAAACATTTTATGCATCTAACATTCAGTTGACCCGAAGTAATGAACGGGTGTATATAATAGTCACCTTAGTAATGACATTCTCTGGCCTGTAATGTAACAGATGTAATGTGTTGAATGTCTAGAATATTATGTAAAGTTTAGCGACTGTATTGTGATTAACGATGTTACAGAATTTTCAATAAAATCCTGGATTCTCCGTCGACGGTACAATGGAAACTTTAAAAAACAATGTGGTACATTACTTATTTATCTTGAATCTGTACTGTACCTTTGATTCAGGTTCTTATAACAGGGTCTTGAGACATACGGAAACATTAATAACCATAAGAACAAAAATTACCGATGTCAAGTAAAATTGATTATTTGAAATTCGTTACCTTTCCCGGACTAAGCAGTTCTTGACACATGATAATTTCAATTTGCCCCCTTAGGTAGTACCATTCGATAAAAAATTTAATGAAACTGATACTCGTTGCTTTTACAATAAGCCCTGTAATTTATTTCGTGATTAGTTCTCAAATTATGTATAAAATAAATACATCAATTATTATTTTCATCTAATTTATTTAATATTTTACTTTAGTAACGGGCGAATTTCGACAATTCTCTGCAATTAGATATTTTATTAACAAAACTAGAATGTTACGTTGGTATTAAACACTGATACTTCATAATAAAATTATTGAAAAAAAATTTAGTAATAAATGTAACAATATCAATCAATATCATTTACAAAGTTTAATTATCTATTTGAACTAAATTATTTTGAACTGGATGTTGAAAAATCATATTAACACATCAGAAAATAAGTTTCATCAATTCATTTCTTTAAGAATAGTTCCCATATGTATTTGTTACCGACAAAATAGGAAGAAGTAATTCCGTTATTTCCATTTTGCATAATAATTTTCAAGTATATTTATTTTACAATATAAAAAGTATTTGGAAGTGTGGAAGCCTCACGCACTCGGCAACCAAGGATGGGTTGAATAAAGTTAACCCAACGGTTAACAATAACGTACGATTATCGTAAAAGTTGAATTATTTAAAAAAGAATTATTCATTCTTAAGCAAAATATTCCATGAATATGTCATCGAAAGAATATTTCCAACTTGTTGAAGAATTGTATGGACCGAAAAAACTAACCTCAACGTCGTACCATTATTAAAGAATTATATGACCTATGGCAAATAGAAAATTTAATATGATATCATCATAATATGTTTCTACAGTTTTAGCTATTTTGGAACCAGCTATAAAAACTGAATCTGAAATTATACAACAATTTACATTAGTGAAATTTTGCGTAGCTTAGTTTAAACATACCAAAACTGCGACAGCTCACGATTACGTTGGAAAAAATTGTTAATTGTTGATTGTCAAGTTGAGAATAATTAGGCACACGTAAGCAATTCTTCGACCGTTAGTTTACAAGTTTGCTCGCATTGGATAAAAAGCGTATTCAAATGAAGACTTAAAGCTCTTTGTAGCTGTTCAGCGGAAAACTCTAATTTTGCCCTTATTTGTAACTGAAGGTGCAATTCCTCCCACGAGTCAAAAAGTATGGATTCGAAAACTTGTTTGGAGTATATATTGTAAAAGTACATAGTATGCATACATGAACTGCTATTTTCCTGAGGAATGGATACTATCATTTTAAAGGGTTCAAAAAGATGGAACTCTGTAAAAATTGTGGCCCAATGAAACATTATTTTTGATATGAAATATATAGAAGATTTAAGTATATAAAATTCTTGTTTTGCCTTACGTAAAATGTAGAGGATGAAAATGACGGAATTAAGATACTTATACTGTTTAATGGAAAGAAACAGAAAATTTGTAGTGAATATTGAGATTAAGTAAATGTTTCCCCTTGGAGAGATTTAAGACTAAAAGTTTTTTTGCAGCTAATTAATCTGTTGAGGTTCTGACAGTATTATTTAAAATCTACATCGTGAAGTGATTTAGATTAACTATCAAAAATTTGTATAAGTGTATTGTAACCAATAATTTTAATAAAATGGTGGGTACTATGCATTCCAAAAGTATTATATCGATCATTTAATATGACTTCAACATTTTTTATTTTGAAAAAGTTTATGATTTCCATCACACTATGAATGCCTATTTTTTAAATTATGTATATATTTCCAATATTAAAACAGATTCTTGTTTTATTTTCTTATAATAATTGATCATTTAAGTATGGAAAATATCCTGCAAAATGTGGAACATAAAAATTTAGTGGTCACGAAATGAGAGGGTACTAATAATATTTGACGGAAACATGAACCAAAAAATTCATTGAGAATATTCAACTCTTGTCTTAATATGTACTGAATATTTTAAAATCTCATCTCCATCATGATTTAATTTGAATAAACTGTCAAAAACAACATAATTCGAATAAAGAGTATTGGGGGTGTAACTTCTATTTTTAAAAATGATAAAAAACATAGTTTCATTATAAAGCAGACAATTCCAATATTTCAAGCATAAGAATATCAAACAAAGGTAGCATAAAATTTTCTGCACCAATTAACAAGCAAATGTTAACAAGTTAGCAAAAAGGTATCAATCAAAACAACGATGAGAAAAAAGAGTTTCGTTTATAACAAAAATTTATTGCAAATATTCAGCTAATATAGATGTCTTTTTGAGAAGATTGTTTCCTCTTAGGTACCCGTAAAAATATTTTTTGAGATATATCGTCAGATAGTTAACTAATCTTTAAAAAATCACATCCATTTTCGAGAAATGATAGTATTGAGAGCTGTGATAAAATAACTGAAATGTCAGTTTAAATAAGGTGTTATTATTAAACTTAAAAAATAAAGAAATGAACCAAAGATTGTATAAAAAACTAGTCATTCGACCCATAGGAAAATTTGAAAGTCCTCGTTTAGTATAACATATCGAATGATGTGTATAATTTAAAATTCCAGAAAAGTTTCATTATGAATGTACAATTGAAGCTATTATTTTATAAGAGAAAATTATATGTTCTTGGTAGAATTGGAGAAAGTTTGTTAAAGTTGAAATGTATGTTGTTTGTTGGTAAGTAGACAGCTTGAGAGGTTATCTTAGTACACAATTAACAAGAAAGGATTTGTATGAAAGATAAAAATATATTTATTCCAAAGATTTAGTTAAACAATGAAAATAAATACATAATCCCAATATTATATGTGTTTGTATTGATTTATTGGTACAATTGAACGGACAGTTTTATGCGGAACGTAGAGAATTGAAATTAAAATGTGATAAATATCTTTAAATTATCTGAGGTGGTATAGAAGTCGTGAAATAGGAAATTTCGAATAACAATTTGGTATCAAATTACGAATAGCCCATAAACTACAATTTTCAAAGTAATATCGGTATTAAAAGAACAAACGAATATGGAAGACGATTTGTCCTGATTAGCTAGGTTATTTTTAGCATATAACTAAATTTTAACAAGAAACATGAATTTTCAAATTTTCACCATATTTATAAATAATTATGGTTTTATAAAAGGTTAAAAAACAAGACCAGCGAATGGAGAACAATTAATGGTTATCTGGCGAGTAAGAAAAATATTGCTAAACTTGACTAAAAAACTCGAGCATCAGTTTTTAATAAGAATATAATATAGAGAGTTATAATTTTTGAATGATTTTTTGTAATATCTCACAAATATAAATATAGAATTTCGTTTGGAGACTATTATTTAAAAAATCATTATGATGGTGTGATTGTTGTCAGAACACTTGGAAATATTTTTTTTTTTAAATTGAAAACGTTGGGAGTGGTAAAGGAAATTAGAATGACAATAGAGTGAATGAAAGTGTAGTAGTATGTTGAGGTACTTCTTGTTCGTCCCATTATTTGAATGCGTTTTTCGTATAGTTTTAGATCAATTGATTATTTGAGTGTTGAAATTTGTGAAAATTTGTAAAACAATGATTACGAAATATAGTTGATAATGATCCAAACAAAGAAAGTAGAGGGGTATTTCCCATTTTAAAAAAATGTGGTACACCTAAATAAACAACAGGGATTAATTTAATGATATTTATAACCATTCTAAGATACTCTTTCACACTTTATTTATACAACAAAGGTGACAAAATCAAGATATTTGAAAAAAGTTGAAATCACGAAAAATAGATATTAATTTGATCCAATGAATTGGGTAAAGGTTTATAAACAAATAAGAATATATTTTCGTCATTAGTGTATTGTGTTTGCGGTGAAACCCAAATGAAAGCGAAGTTAATGATTGTGTTTGGAATAAACGTTTCAGTACTCCATTGAAAGAATTCCTTTCAATTTGGTGTCAAGTTGGAATGTGTATTGCTTGTTGACTACTGTAAACAAAATTATACTTAATTTTTTGAAATTAACATTTCCTTCTAATGGTTATGTCCAAATTAGAATATTCATACATTACTCGTATAAACTACTATTTACTTTAGAAAATATTGAATGATGTTTGTATTTGGTGTTTTATTTGTATTAATGACGCATTATTTAGTAAAGAAGAAAATTAAAATTCCAAAATATATTGGAATTAATGGATTAATATATTATGATACAATACTTTTACAGCATCTGAAAGTAAGTTTTTCTATTTGTTGAAATATTTTCTTATAACGTGGTGAAATGAAAAAATTTCTAAAACCAACTGAAGATCATTCAATTGAGCAAGGTTAATTACAATCATTTGTAGGTATCCATATTAAGTATTTCTCATTGCTTATAAATTCCTAGCAATTTATGATAAAAACATAGAAAACAAATGATTGATTAAGCGATATGGAGGTATTTTTTTATTATTAAAAAAATGTGGTGCCCCAATATAAGATGTAATAAGTATTTGGTGTCGTTAATCTGAATCTCTCGTCAATAACAATAAACAATTTAAATGAGAGAAATAATTTCGATCAAGACTATTTCGAAATCGTTAACGCATAACTTATAAAGCAAAGAAATATTAGATTTAGAACGTACCTAATGAAACCAAGAAAAAAATTTGATTATTAAGATTATGAAGTTGGTTCAATGAAGACCATTTTGACGTCGTTTATGCAAAAGTTATTTAAAAAGCATAGAAATACTAACGAATATATAATGATGTAGAACGTACCTAAAAACGAGAGAAAAAACTTGTTAATTAAGAATTTAAAATGTTTCAAGGTGGCGTGTTACTTCATCTTAAAGTTTTAAAAAAGTAAAAACTCTGAAAGAAGGTTAATTGATAAAATATAGTGAATTTTAAGTGTAGTATAGGTACTGAAAGAGAAATTTTATTTCCATTTATCATTTTTATAAATATGGGGTGTGTGTGGTTAACCTAAATAATTAATGTTCAAGAAACATCTAATTAATTTAATAACAAAAATATTTATAACAATCTTAATATACTTTTTCACACTGTCTAGAATTATACAGCAAAGGTGACATGTCATCAAGATCTTTAAAAAGGTAGAAATTACGTAAAATAGATATTAGTTCGATTAAATGAAGTGGATAAAGGTTGTCAATTGGTGTTAATCAATAAGTTGAAATGACTGTTGCTATAAAATTTGATTATTAAGATTATGAAGTGGTTTGGTTCAATGAAGACATGATTTTTTCATTTTTCACATAAATAACCTTGATATTAAAATATGGGAGAGGTTATTTAGGGATATATATTTAAGGTGAACCAATCATTTGTTATGTGTTGTTTGTCAAAACTGTTGAAACTATTTGCTACGTACTTACAATAATTTAATAACGAAAGGTTCAAAACTTTGGTGTTGATAATAAGAAAAAGAAATTTTGATTCCGAGATATGTTGGGAATGGATTGGAAGTAGTTTTGAAAGTATGTATTCACAAATTGCCGTGCATTATCAACTAAAAACAAGAGTATCAGTTAGTTTCCACATTAGTAGGTCTAAAAATTAAATGTAAAAATAGTATAGAATTAGTTTTGAAAAGGAATTTATTTACTATAAAAATTCAGCGTTTGAAATTGATCTCACAGACCGAATAAGAAGCTGAGAGGTTGGTTTGTTAATATTGGAAAAATGTAAAATTCCCTGTAGATATATTTGAATGAAAATTCAGAACAATAAACGATAGAACAAGTTCTTACAGGTACCTTGAAGCAAAATTTTGAAAAACACATTATTTGAACGTATAATTTCAATCAAGAACATCCCCGAAGTCATTAACGCATAACTTTTGAAAAGCAAAGAAATATTACCGAATATGTTAAGATGCAGAACGTACCTAATGAAAAATTAAAAAATTGATTATAAAGAACATGAAATTGTGGTTAATTCATTCGGCCAATAATTAATAAATTTCATAAAAGAAAATTGTTTTTGGTAGTGTTGAAAAACATTTGTTTATTCAGGTATGGGATAGTTCTGAGAATTTTAATAAGTATCAAAACAAATGATGGAATAATGGTAAAAAAACAGAAAAAATGGTATGATAGGCAGAAATGGAGGTATTTTTTTAATCTTCTAAAAATATGGTAATAAGAAGTAATAGCTATTTGTTATAGTTTCTCGTCTAGAATAATCTACAATTCAATTGAGAGAAATGTTTTCTATGAAGACCATTCAGAAGTCGTAATTACATGCAAGCAAAAAAATAATACATTAAGATAAAACTATTAAATAAACTTTGATCATTGAGACTATAAAGTTATTCAAGGTGGCGTGTTACTCAATCAAGACCTTTAAACAAAGTAAAAAACTCTGAAAGAGCGATAATTGATAAAATAGAGAGAATTGTGGTCTATGAGCTAATATTTTTATTTTCGGCAGCTTACTGTACCTGGTTAGGAATCGTACTGAAATGAAAACACAGGTATTTTTTGGCTTTTTAGTTGAATTAATAAAAATAAAAATTTGCATCAGTTTCTGTTAATATAATGAGACTAGCTAATTGCTTATTGATAGCTTAGACGAAATTCTCATTTAATTTGGTTGGACCATACTTTTGTTGCGTGCTCCTCGTCTAAACTGTTATAATTGCTACGTACAATAATTTAGTAGCAAAAAGTTCAGAATTTTGTGTTGTTTATTGAGAAAGGAAAATTTTGATTTCGAAATATGTTACGAGAATGAAATGGTCGTTGTATGTAATAAAAAATTATGGGACAAATTATGATAGAAAAATAAACAACAAATAGTATATTGAGCACGTATGGAGGTATTTTTCATTGTTGTAAAAATTTAGTGCCTTAAGATAAGAAGTAATGGGTATTTGATATTCTTAATCGTATATTTATAGACGAGAATAATAAAAATTTAATTGAGGGAAATATTTTGAAACAAATTAATTCCGAATTCGTTAATACATAACTTGTGTGTTGTGGTTGTTTGACCAAGCGGCCCATACGAAATTTTGAAATTTCTTGTTTAGTATGCCAAACACACAAGAACAACGAATAGAAATATTTTTAATCAAGACAATTATGTAGTCGTTAAAGTATAAGTTGATTTAAACGCCAAAAAGCATTAATGAATGTATAGAGATGTAGAACGTACCTAATGAAACAATTAAAAAAAACTTGTTCATTGAGAATATAGTGTTTTAAGGTAGTGTGTTACTCTATTAAGAACTTTGATTAAAGTAAAAACTCTGAGAGAAGGATAATTGATAAAATAGAGCGAATTCTATAGGTATTGAAAGAGAAATCTTATTTTCATTTAGCATTTTAATAAATTTGTGATGTGTGTGATCAACCTAAATAAACGTTATACAGGGAACATCGGATTAATTTATTGAGAGAAATATTTATAACCATTCTACTATACTATTTAACACTTACTAGAAGTATACAGAAAAGGTAATATGTCATCAAGATTTTTAAAAAAGTTGTAACCACGAAAAATAGATATTAATTTGATCAAATGAAGTGGATGAAGGTTTGTTTACGAACAAATAAGAATATTTTATGTTTGAAATGAACTTATTATAGCATTCCACTGAAAAAATTACAGTCAATTGGTGTTGAATCAATAAGTTGAAATGAGTGTCGGTTTTTAATTGCTTCAAGTGAAAATTATCCTTCAATTTTCAAAAAGAACATTTCTCTGTAAAGGTCATATCCAAATTAAAATATTTACGCATAATAATCCATTATTCACTTGCAAAAGGTGGTCATTTGTATTACTGATCATTATTTAATTTTTTGCAAAATAAGGAAGGTCTAAAGAATTAAATGAAAGTGAAAAGAACAATTTGAACAATTTCAAATACATAAATATCTGTGGGTTATCCATGTAGTATAAATATTTTTTTCTAATGTGGTGAAAGAAAAAATTTCGAAAATCAACTGAAAGGTCATACGTTTGAGCAAGGTACAATTTGTAATTAGTCATTTCTAGGTCTCCATATTATGTATTTCTTATGGTTTATAAATTTCTTGCCAATTTTTATAGAAAATAGAATATTTAGCAGGTATGGAGGTATTTTTTATATTTATAAAAATGTGATGCTCCAATATAAGAAGTAATAAGTATTTGGTGTCGTTAATCTGAATCTCTCGTCAATAACAATAAACAATTTAAATGAGAGAAATATTTTCAATCCAGACCATTTCGAAATCGTTAACGCATAACTTATAAAGCAAAGAAATATTAGATTTAGAACGTACCTAATGAAACCAAGAAAAAAATTTGATTATTAAGATTATGAAGTTGGTTCAATGAAGACCATTTTGAAGTCGTTAATTCAAAAGTTATTTAAAAAGCATAGAAATATTAACGAATATATAATGATGTAAGACGTACCTAAAAATGAGTGAAAAAACTTGTTCATTAACAATTTAAAAAGTTTCAAGGTGGCGTGTTACTTCATCAAGAAGATTGAAAAAAGTAAAAACTTTGAAAGAAGAATAATTCATAAAATAGAGCGAATTTTAAGTGTAATATAGGTATTGAAAGAGAAATTTTATTTCCATTTAGCATTTTTATAAATATGGGGTGTGTGTGCTTAACCTAAATAATTAATGTTCAAGGAACATCTAATTAATTTAAGAAGAAAAATGTTTATAACAATCTTAATATACTCTTTCATACTGTCTAGAATTATACAGCAAAGGTGACAAGTCATCAAATTTTTAAAAAAGTGGAAATTACGTAAAATTTAATCAAATGAAGTGGATAAAGATTTATGAACAAATGGGAACATATCTTCATCGTTTTTATATTGCGTTTGCGATCAAACTCAAATGAAAGCAAAGTTATCAATGGTGTTTGGAATGAACTTATTAGTATTCCACTGAAACAATTACTGTCAGTTGGTGTTGAATCAATAAGTTGAAATGAGTGTTAGTTTTTGATAGCTACAAGTGAAAATTATCCTTCAATTTTCAAAAAGAACATTTCTCTGTAAAGGCCATATCCAAATTAAAATATTTACGCATAATAATCCATTATTCACTTAAAAAGGTGGTTATTTGTATTACCGACGCAATATCATTATTTAGTAAGGGAGAAAATGATTAGAATTCCAAAATATGTAGACGAGATGTGGTATTTCTGGTTTAATGTATAAAATAATTATAAAGCATCTGAATGAAACATTATTTGATTTTTTGCTAAATAAGAAAGGTCGAAAGAATTAAATGAAAGTGGAAACAAAATTTTCGAATAAGTTTCCTCAAAATGAACAATTTCAAATACATAAATATCTGTGGGTTGTCTATGTAGTATAAAGTTTTTTATCTAATGTGGTGAAAGACGAAATTTCGAAAAGCAACTGAAAGGTCATACGTATGAGCAAGGTAAAATTTGTAATTACAATCATTTCTGGTATTCATATTATGTACATTTCTTATAGTTTATAAATTGCTGGCAAATTATGATAAAAAATAGAAAACAATTGGTATATTAAGCAGGTATGGGGGTATTTATTATTTTTATAAAAATGTGGTGCTCAAATACAAGAAGTAATAACTATTTGGTATCGTTAATCTCAATCTCTCGTCAATAACAATAAAGAATTTAAATGAGAGAAAATTATTCTTCAATTTTTAAAATGAAGATTTCTTTGTAAATATCATATCCAAATTAAAATATTTACGCATAATAATCCATTATTCATTTGAAAAGATGGTCATTTGTATTACCGACGCAATATCATTCATTATTTAGTTAAGGAAGAAAATTATGAGTATTCCAAATTATGTAGACGAGATTTCGTATATCTGGATTAATGTATACAATAATTATAAAGCATCTTAATGAAAAATTATTTGATTTTTTGCAAAATAAGGAAGGTCCAAAAAATGAAATGAAAGTGAAACAAAATTTTCGAAGAAGTTTCCTCAAAATGAACAATTTTAAATACATAAATATCAGTAGGTTATCTAAGTAGTACAAAATTTCGAAAAGTAACTGAAAGGTCGTAAGTTTGATCAAGGTATAATTCTGATAAAAAATAGGAAACAATTGGTATATCAAACTGGTATGGAGGTATGTTTTATATTTATAAAAATGTGGTGCTCCAATTTAAGAAGTAATATGTATTTGGTATCTATGTAGTACAGATTTTTTTTCTGATCTGGTGAGAGAAAAAATTTCGAAAAGCAACTGAGAGGTCATACGTACATTTGTAATTACAATCATTTCTAGGTCTCCATATTATTATAGTTTATAAATTTCTTGCAAATTTTTGATAGAAAATAGAAAACAATTGGTATATTAAACAGGTATTGAGGTATTTTTTATATTTATAAAAATGTGGTGCTCCAATATAAGAAGTAATAACTATTTGGTATAGTTAATCTCAATCTCTCGTCAATAACAATAAACAATTTAAAGGAGAGAAATATTTTCAATCCAGACCATTTCGAAATCGTTAACGCTTAACTTAGATAGAAAAGAAATATTACCGTATATCTTGAGATTTAGAACGTACCTAATCACAAATTATGGGACTTGCAATTAAAAATAAGAGTTGGAAGAAGGTCTAAAAATTGAACTGAAGAAAATCTACAGAATTAGTTCAAAATAGGAATGTAATATAAAAAATTGGCTTTTTAATTAGTATTCTTATAAAAATGTGGTGCCTCAAAAAAAGAAGTAATAGGAATTTCGTATAAATTGATATCAAATTATGATAAAAAATTTGGGAAAAGGAAAATTTTGATTTCGAAATAAGTTACGACAATGAAATGGTCGTTGTATGTAATAAATAATTATGGGACAAATTATGATAGAAAAATAAACAACAAATAGTATATTGAGCACGTATGGAGGTATTTTTCATTGTTGTAAAAATTTAGTGCCTTAAGATAAGAAGTAATAGGTATTTGATATTCTTAATTGTTTATTTATAGACGAGAACAATAAAAATTTAATTGAGGGAAATATTTTGAATCAAATTAATTCCGAAGTCGTTAACGTGTATTTTAATTGATGTTGAAATATGGGAGAGTTTTTTTAGGAATAAAAATCTCATATATATGTATTTAAGGTAGACCAATCATTTCTGATGTGTTTATACTAATTCCCACTTTAAATAATTTACCAGTAAAAGGTGCAAACTTGAGTTATTCAGTGAGAGATAAAAAAATTGATTCCGAAATATGTTACGGAAATAACAATGGTCGTATAGTTTGAAACTATATACTCACAAATACCAGTGTACTATTTAACTTGAAAAACAAAAGTTTCAGTTAGTTCCCAAATTGATTAAAGGTTTATAAATTGAACAGATAAAATGCTAAAGAATTAGTTTTGAATAGAAATGTAATGTAAAAAAAGTTTGCATTTTGATTACCTCACAAAGAGAATAAGAAGCACAGAGATTGTGTTTACGTTAATATTGATTAAAAAATTGATAATATATGATTCCCTGTAGAGATATTTGATAGAAAATAAGAACCACAATAAGTGATTGATCATCTTACCTTTAGCAGAATGTTGATGAATATTACTTGAACGTACCTAATAGAATAATTAAAAAAAAATAGAAAGTGGTTGTTAGGTCATTAGGCCCTTATGAAACATTGAAATTTTTCGGTTAATATGACAAACAAACATCGAAAAGCAGGTTTATTAGTTTAAAATTATGGAAAAGTTGAAAAATTTTATTATGAATGTACACAATTCAAAGCTATCACTTTAAGAGAAAATATATTCTTAGTAGAGTTGTAGAATATTTCTACATTGTATTTTCAAGTCCTGCAATATCGATAATTTAAAAAAGAAATGATTACATATTGAGGGAATGATGATAAAAAGCAAATGGTTCATTAGGCAGGTATAGAGGTATTTTTTATTAGTTGAATTAATGAGTTATTCCATTAAAAAATTTGCGTCAATTGCTGTTAATATGAATTGAGGTCTGTATTTCTTCTTAATCGTTTGAACAAAATTCTCAGTCACATTCAAGTCAAAAATATTTTTTCAATTTTACACTTTATTGATATTAAAAGGGGTAGAGGTTATGTAGGGATGAAAATTCCCAATTTATATTCAAAGGTAAACCAATCATTCGTAATGCAAAAAGCAGAAGGTGCAAAACAAATAAAACTTTTGATTCTGAAATATATTACGGAAATGAAGTGATCTTAGTTTTGGAAGTATGTATTTATACATTGCAGGGCATTAAGGGACTTAGCAACTAAAAACAAAAGTATCAGTTTCCAACTTGGAAGAACATGTAAAACTTTAACTGAGAAAATACTACAGAATTAGTTTTTATTAGGAATGTAATATACAAAATTTAGGTCTTTGAATATCTTACAAATCGAATAAGAACCATAGAGGCTCGTGTAATTACATTAATATTGGAAATAATGAACGTCTAAAAACGATTAATCATGTTGTTAACTTAAAGCAGAATGTTGGAGCATATTTGGATGTACCTAATGAAACAATTTATTACAAAACAAGGGAATAATAGTAAAAAACAGACAACATATGGTATATTAATTAGGTATGGAGGTATGATTATTCTTGTAAAAATGTGAAGTATCAGTTTCCAACTTGGAAGAACATGTAAAACTTTAACTGAGAAAATATTACAGAATTAGTTTTTATTAGGAATGTAATATACAAAATTTAGGTCTTTGAATATCTTACAAATCGAATAAAAACCATAGAGGCTCGTGTAATTACATTAATATTGGAAATAATGAACGTCTAAAAACGATTAATCATGTTGTTAACTTAAAGCAGAATGTTGGAGCATATTTGGATGTACCTAATGAAACAATTTATTACAAAACAAAGGAATAATAGTAAAAAACAGACAACATATGGTATATTAATTAGGTATGGAGGTATGATTATTCTTGTAAAAATGTGAAGTATCAGTTTCCAACTTGGAAGAACATGTAAAACTTTAACTGAGAAAATATTACAGAATTAGTTTTTATTAGGAATGTAATATACAAAATTTAGGTCTTTGAATATCTTACAAATCGAATAAAAACCATAGAGGCTCGTGTAATTACATTAATATTGGAAATAATGAACGTCTAAAAACGATTAATCATGTTGTTAACTTAAAGCAGAATGTTGGAGCATATTTGGATGTACCTAATGAAACAATTTATTACAAAACAAGGGAATAATAGTAAAAAACAGACAACATATGGTATATTAATTAGGTATGGAGGTATGATTATTCTTGTAAAAATGTGGTGTCTCAATATGAGAACTAATATATATATATATTTATAGGTATATGTCATTCCAAAGTAGTATATTCACACATTATAAACTGTTGATTTACTTAAAGATAAACAAATTGGACGATTATGTGTGTGGCTCGTTGAAACCGTAGAACTGATTGCAATATTTTACCCTAAAGCATCTGAAATGTAAATTCGAACAAGGTATTTTTATAATTACAATTTCAAAGTATCTAAATTCTATATTCTTCATATTATACGAATTGCTAGCAAATTATGAAAAGCCGATCAACCAATAAATTTAAATAAGTCAGATATTAGAACAACAAAGAAAAAATAGAGTTAATTTTTATCATTAGATGGGTTAATATCAGCTATTTTTTATCATATAAAAATTCATGATTTAAAAAAAATTATCTGAAAATGTTGAAAAACTATTCATGAGGTCCATACGAAATTTTGGAATCTCTTGTGTAGAATGCCAAATACACAGAGTAATAAACAATTGAGAAAAATATTTTCAATTAAGACCATTCTGAAGTTGTTAACGCATATCTTGATTGAAAAGCGAAGAAATATTGAGGAATGTATTAAACTGTAGTATCTATATCGTATATAACGTATCTAATGAAGGAATTAACAAAACTTGTATCATTGAGAATATATAAAGAAGTTCTAGGTGGCGTATTGCTCAATCAAGACTCAAAAGTAAAAACTCGTACTGAAAGTAGGATAATCGTAGGATAAAATAGAGCGAGTTGAGGACCATGAGTTAATATTTTTATATCGGTAATTTTCGTATCAGGCTTAAAATCAAACAAAGAAAACGCAAATATTTTTAGGCTTTTTATAAATGAACAGTCACATTCCAAGTCAAACATATATTTTTTTTAATTTTACATCATATCGATGAGATTGAAAGATGGAGAAATTATTTGGAGATTAATATTTTCAATATATATTTAAGGAAAACAAATCTTTTGTTGTGTAGCTTGTTGAAACTAATTGCTATGTACAATAATTTAATAGCGAAAGATTCAATTCGCGTTCTACAGAATTAGTTTAGAATGAGAATGTAAAATAAAAAATTAAATTTTTTGATTATCTCACAAATCTAAAGATTCAGAGAGGTTCGTTTGATCACGTTAATATTGGAAACAATATATAATTATATATAGAAATTTTGAATAAAAATCAGAATGACAAAGGGAATTTTGAATAGATGCACATTATTTGAACGTTCCTAATGAGACAACTGATAAAATGAAAAGTTGTTAGGCAATTCGACCCATGAGAAATTTTTCTGTTAGTATGCCTAACATACATTGAAGGACATGTGTGTTTTTATTTATTTTATGAAAATTGAAAAGTTTCATTATATATGTAAACAATTGAGGCTATTAATTTTATAACAGAAAATTCTATGTTTTTTGTAAAGTTGAAAAACATTTGATTTGATTTTGGAGTCTTTAACACATATTATAATTGAAAAGCAAAGAATAATTGACGAATTTATAAGATACGATAAGTGTGGAAAATGGAGTTGAGAAACTATTTTTAAAAATATTTCTTTCCCAATTAGAATATTCATACATTATAAACAGTCGATTCACACTAAAAATATACTTTTGTCATTTTTGTATTGTGTTTGCGATTAAACTGAGTTAACAATGTTGTTTGGAATAAACTTATTAGTATTTCACTGGAAAAATTACTGTCAATTGGTGTTGAATTGTTGAAATGTGTGTTGCTTATTGATTGCTACAAGTGATGTAGATAGGATGTCGTATTTCTGGTTTAATGTATAAATTATACAGCATCGAATGAAACATTACTTGATTTTTTGCAAAATAAAGAAGGTCCAAAAAATGAAAGGAAAACAAAATTTTCGAAAAATTTTCCTCAAAAGAAACAATTTCAAATTCAAATATGTAGTACAAAATTTTTTATCTAATGTGGTGAAAGACGAAATTTCGAAAAGCAACTGAAAGGTCATACGTATGAGCAAGGTAAAATTTGTGATTACAATCATTTCTGGTATTCATATTATGTATTTCTTATATTTTATAAATTGCTGGCACATTATGATAAAAAATAGAAAACAATTGGTATATTAAACAGGTATGGAGGTATTTATTATTTTTATAAAAATGTGGTGCTCAAATACAAGAAGTAATAACTATTTGGTATCGTTAATCTCAATCTCTCGTCAATAACAAGAAAAAATTTAAAGGAGAGAAATATTTTCAATCAAGACCATTGCGAAGTCGTTAACGCATAATTTAGATGGCAAAGAAATATTACCGGATATCTTGAGGTTTAGAACGTACCTAATGAAACCAAGAAAAAAATCGATTATAAAGAATATAAAGTGGTTGTTGGAACAAGCGGCCCATACGAAATTTTGAAATTTTTTGTTTACTATGCCTAACACACAAGAACAACGAATAGAAATATTTTTAATTAAGACAATTATGTAGTCGTTAACGTTTATGTTGATTAGAAAGCCAAGAAGTATTAATGAATGTACAGAGATGTAGAACGTACCTAATGAAACAATTAAAAAAACTTGTTCATTGAGAATATAGTGTTTGAGGTGGTGTGTTAGTCCATCAAGAACATTGATAAAAGTAAAAACTCTAAAAAAACGATAATTGATAAAATAGAGCAAATCTTTAGAGTAATATACGTTTTGAAAGAGAGATTTTATTTTCATTTAGCATTTTAATAAATTTGTGATGTGTGTGATCAACCTAAATAAACGTTATTCGGGGAACATCGGATTAATTTATTGAGAGAAATATGTATAAACATCCAACTACATTATTTAACACTTTCAAGAATTATACAAAAAAGGTGACATGTCATAAGATTTTTAAAGAGTGGAAATTACTTAAAATAGATATTAATTTGATCAAATGAAGTGGTGGATAAGCAAAGTTATTAATGGTGTTTGGAATGAACTTTTAGTATTCCATTGAAACAACTACTGTCAATTGGTGTTGAATCAATTAGTTGAAATGAGTGTTGGTTTTCGATTGCTACAAGTGAAAATTATCCTTCAAGAACATTTCTCTGTGAAGGTCATATCCAAATTAAAATATTTACGCATAATAATCCATTATTCACTTGCAAAAGGTGGTTATTTGTATTACCGACGCAATATCATTATTTAGTAACGAAGAAAATGATTAGAAAATTCCAAAACCTGTAGGTGTGATGTGGTATTTCTGGTTCAATGTATAAAATAATTATAAAGCATCTGAATGGAAAATTATTTGATTTTTTGCAAAATAAGGAAGGTCGAAAGAATTAAATGAAAGTGAAAACAAAATTTTCGAAGAAGTTTCCTCAAAATGAACAATTTCAAATACATAAATATCTGTGGGTTATCTATGTAGTATAAATATTTTTTTCTAATGTGGTGAAAGACGAAATTTCGAAAAGCAACTGAAAGGTCATACGCTTGAGCAAGGTACAATTTGTAATTACAATCATTTCTGGTATTCATATTATGTATTTCTTATGGTTTATAAATTGCTGGCAAATTATGATAAAAAATAGAAAACAATTGGTATATTAAGCAGGTATGGAGGTATTTTTTATATTTATAAAAATGTGGTGCTCCAATATAAGAAGTAATAAGTATTTGGTATCGTTAATCTCAATCTCTCGTCAATAACAATAAACAATTTAAATGAGAGAAATATTTTCAATCAAAACCATTGCAAAGTCATTAACGCATAATTTAGATAGCAAAGAAATATTACCGTATATCTTGAGATTTAGAACGTACCTAAGGAAACCATTTAAAAAATCTATTATAAAGAATATAAAGTCGTTGTTTGACCAAGCGGCCCATACAAAATTTTGAAATTTCTCGTTTAGTATGCCAAACACACAAGAACAACGAATAGAAATATTTTTAATCAAGACAATTATGTAGTCGTTAAAGTATATGTTGATTAGAAAGCCAAGAAGTATTAATGAAAGTGTAGAGATGTAGAACGTACCTAATGAAACAATTAAACAAACTTGTTCATTAAGAATTTAAAATGTTTTAAGGCTGTGTGTTAGTTACTCCATCAAAAACATTGACAAAAGTAAAAATCTGAAAGATGGTTAACTGATCAAATAGAGCGAATCTTTAGAGTAATTTAGGTTTTGAAAGAGAAATTTCATTTTCATTTTTATAAATTTGTGATGTGTGTGATCAACCTAAATAAACGTTATACAGGGAACATCGGATTAATTTATTGAGAGAAATATTTATAACCATCCTAATATACTATTTAACATTTACTAGAAGTATACAGCAAAGGTAACATGTCATCCAGATCTTTAAAAAAGTTGTAATCACGAAAAATAGATATTAATTTAATCAAATGAAGTGGATAAAAATTTATGATCAAATACGAACATATGTTCATTGTTTTTATATTGCGTTTGCGATCAAACTGAAATGAAAGCAAAGTTATCAATGGTGTTTGGAATGAACTTTTAGTATTCCATTGAAACAATTACTGTCAATTGGTGTTGAAATGAGTGTTGCTTTTTGATTGCTTCAAGTGAAAATTATCCTTCAAGAACATTTCTCTGTCAAGGTCATATCCAAATTAAAATATTTACGCATAATAATCCATTATTCACTTGGAAAAATTGTCATTTGTATTACCGACACAACATCATTATTTAGTAAGGAAGAAAATGATTAGAAAATTCCAAAATATGTAGACGAGATGTGGTATATCGGGTTTAATGTATAAAATAATTATAAAGCATCTTAATGAAACATTATTTGATTTTTTGCTAAATCAGGAAGGTCGAAAGAATTAAATGAAAGTGAAAACAAAATTTTCGAAGAAGTTTCCTCAAAATGAACAATTTCAAATACATAAATATTTGTGGGTTATCTATGTAGTTATAAATATTTTTTTCTAATGTGGTGAAAGACGAAATTTCGAAAATCAACTGAAAGGTCATATGTTTGAGGAAGGTACAATTTGTAATTACAATCATTTCTGGTATTTATAATATCTATTTCTTATAGTTTATAAATTACTGGCAAATTATGATAAAAAATAGAAAATAATTGGTATATTAAGCAGGTATGGAGGTATTTTTTATTGTTATAAAAATGTGGTGCTTTGAATATAAGAAGTAATAAGTATTTGGTATATCGTTAAATTCAGTCTCTCGTCAATAACAAGAAAAAATTTAATTGAGGGAAATATTTTGAAACAAATTAATTCTGAATTCTTTAACACATAACTTAGATGGCAAAGAAATATTACCGTATATCTTGAGATTCTGAACGTATCTAAGAAACCGATAAAAAAATCGATTATAAAGAATATAAAGTGGTCGTTTGACCAAGCGGCCCATACGAAATTTTGAAATTTCTTGTTTAGTATGCCAAACACACAAGAACAATGAATAGAAATATTTTTAATCAAGACAATTATGTAGTCGTTAACGTTTATGTTGATTGAAAGGCCAAGAAGTATTAATGAATGTATAGAGATGTAGAACGTACCTAATGAAACAATTTAAAAAACTTGTTCATTGAGAATATAGTGTTTGAGGTGGTGTGTTAGTCCATCAAGAACATTGATAAAAGTAAAATCATAAAATTCAGTATTTATTTGAAAATATTGTCATTTGTATTACTGACGCAATATCATCCATTATTATTTTTTGGTGAGGAAGAAAATTATGAGTATTCCAAAATATGTAGATGAGTTGTGGTATTTCTGGTTTAATGTATAAAATAATTATACAGCATCTAAAGACAAAATTATTTCTTTGTTTTTTTTTGCAAAATAATGAAGGTGGATATGTAGAACGTATCCAATAAAACAATTAAATAAACTTGAGAATATAATGTGTTTTGAGGTGGTTTCTTACTCTTTCAAGAACTTGAAGTAAAAACTCTGAAAGAAGGATAATTGATAAAATAGAGCGAATCTTAAGAGTAATATAGGTATTGAAAGTGAAGTTTTATTTTCATCTAGCATATGACCAGCTGGAAAAAGGAATACATGTTAAACATGATTTTTTATTATTCTCACTATAATCACAAATAACCTCCATGATATTAATAAATATGATAGGTTATTCAGGAATAAAAATTCAAAATTCCTATATATATTCAAGGTAAACTATTCATTTGTTGCGTGTTACCTGTCAAAAATGTTAAAACTAATTGTTAAGTACAATAATATAATAGCGAAAGTTGCTAAATGTTTGGTTATTTAGTGGGTAAGAGAAAAATTTTAGTCCGAATGTTAAGGAAGTGGAATGGTCGTAGTTTTGGAAGTATTTATTCGCATTATGGGACGTAGCAACTAAAAACAAGAGTATCAGATAGTTTCCCACATAGTAGAAGGTCTAAAAATTCAAATGTATGAAATAGTTGTGAATAGGAAGGTAATATAAAAATTTATCCTTTTGATTTTGATCTCTCAAATCAAATAAGAAACTGAGAGGTTGGTTGGATAACGTTAATATTGGAAAACTGTAGAGATATTTAAATAAAAATTCAGAACGACAATAAACGATAGAGCAAGTTCTTACCTTGGAGCAAAATATTAAAGCACATGATTCCATTATTTTAACGTACCTAATGAAACGTTTAGAAAAATATAAACAATACAAATAATTGAAAAGCAAAAAAATATTACCGAATATATTAAGATGCAGAATGTGCCTAATGAAACTAATCAAAATCGATTATTGAGTATATAAAGTGGTTGTTAAGCCATTTGGTCAATACGAAATTTTGATATCTCGCTTAGAATTCTAAACACACATAGAAGGACATGTTGTGTATCAGTTTAAAACTTTGAAAATGTTTCATTATGAATCTCGACAATTAAAGCTATTATTTCATAAGAGAAAGTTAGAAAACATTTGTTTATTCAAGTATTGGATAGTTCTCATAATTTTAATCTCTTTTTTGAATGGTCAAACAATTTAATTGAGAGAAATATTTCCAATCAAGACTACTCCGAAGTTAACGCATATAACTTATGCCAGATATATTAAGAAGCAGACCGTGCCTAATGAAACAAATAAATAAAAATTCGATTCGGCCAATACGAAATTTGGAAATATCTCGTTTAGTATGCCAAAGATATTTTAGGAAAATTGTTTCGTTATTAATGTTTACAATTGGAGCTATTTCACGAAAGAATATTAAATTTTCTTGGTAGAGTTGAAGAACATTAGTTTTGAACTAGAATATAACATAAAACATTCAATTTTTTGATTATCTCACAAATCCAATAAGTACCAACCAGAGACGTTCGTTTGATTACGTTAATATTGGAAAATATGTGTACTTCGCCTTTGGAATAAACGATTGATTTTTTTTTACTTCCATATTATGCATATTATTTAAACGTTCCTAATGAAACAAATATAACATTGTGATAATATAAAAAGTTGTTAGGCCATATAGTCCATACGAAATTTTGAAATTTCTCTGTTAAGATGCCAAACAAACAAGTGTGTTAGTTGAAAATTTTAGAAAAAGGTTTTTATTATAAATTTACACAATTGAAGCTGAAGGCAAAGCCCAAAATGTGTACAAGAAATGTACGTAGAGATAAAACATTAACAAAAATTTAAGCTTAAATGAAGGTTTAATTTAAATGCCATGAAAAAATATGAAGATAACAAGGTTTGTTATGATATCAATAATCAGTTTAATTTCAGTAGAATATTCTGTTAAAGAACAACGTAAAAAATGTATTTAGTATATTAATTACAAGCAAATCCTCACAAATTACTTAAAAAAATTTCCAAGTATAGGAAAATAAAATGTCAAAAATGTATTGAAGCCATTTCTTGTTTCAATTGAAATTTTATTTTATTTAAGTTGCTGTTCTTTTTTATTTGGTAGGGAAGTTGCATATAAATGCTTTGAAAATATATTTCGTGACTTTATTGTGGGGTTTGCGTAATACGTCTTTTTAATTTCTTTAAGGTCATTATTCATATAGATTGTTTTCATAAATATTGGTAAAAGTTTTAAAAATATTCAAAGCAAATATTGGAAAATATGTGTACTTCGCCGTAGGAATTATTTGAACGTTCCTACTGAAACAAATATAACATTGTTATAATATAAAAAGTTGTTAGGCCATATAGCCCATACGAAATTTTGAAATTTCTCTGTTAATATGCCAAACAAACAAGTGTGTTAGTTTAAAATTTTAGAAAAATTGGAGGTTTTTATTATAAATTTACACAATTGAAGCTATCAATTTCCTAAGAAAATTATATGTTCTTGGTAGCGTTGAAAAACTTAGTTTTGTTCATTATAGTATATATGTTGAAGTATTTTTTATTCTTAAAAAAATGTGATGCCTCAATATAAGAAGTAATGATATATTTAGTAAAATTCATCGTATGTTTCAAGTTAAGCATATCTCAATTAAGAAAGAAAAAAATGAACGAATTTCTAAAGATACGGACGTATGAACGATAAATAACTTAAGAAAATAGAAATAGTAGATTTATAGATTTTTATGATTGATTAATCGAATAAATTTTTGGCATTTTTTATTGTTATTACTAATTTATTTGAGCAGATAACTAATTTAGTTTTGGGTAAAACGTCGAAAAAGGGTACTGAAAAACAAACAACGTGTTGACACTATTGAATGTGTTTATTAACTGTCTACCAAAAAAGAAAGAAAACGAAGGAAGACAATACATCCATTGTGTTACAATAAATGAACATAGATGTCGCCACGCGGCTCGTGAACTTTTGTTACTATTTCCAACATTTTTCTTATTTATTCTATATCAAACATTGAAATGAAAGTGGAATTATAAATGTTTTTTCTAATAGATTTTATAAAGTATTTTCCTGCTCAAACAATGCCCTCTTTTATTGTTAGCAAAAATAAATATGGCAATTTTGATATATTTGCTCCCGTTGTTTTTCAAGTTGACAAAACTATTTCCAAATATTGTGAACCATATGAGTGAACGTAGGTACAGTGGACCAAAATTAACAACTTTCTTGTTAATGTAAATCGTTTAATGATATAAGTATCTCTCTCTAGAATTTCAAAGCAAAAGTGTTAAACAAGGTCTTTAAAAAGTAAAAACTATGAAATAATGATCTTATTTTATTAGAGTGTCTTGAGGTTTATGAGACAATAACCAATATATTTTCGGTATCTTTCGAATTGAGTTTGTAATAAAATTTAAATGATGACAAAACTTCAACGCTATTTGGTAGAAACTGATCTCTACTTTATTTGAAAAATTTCCGTTAGTATAACATATGAATGAGACAAGTGTGTTTCTCGTTAATTCTAGACAGAATTATTATTTAAAATATTGAAATGCACATTTTTTTCTAAAAGTTCAAATATTCAAATTATTAACTATTATTTACTTGGTTAAAATCAAATTGACTGATTTTGTGTTTCTAGATGAAACTGTACAACTGATAGCCGTTTGTAATGTCTCAAAATTGATCATTATCTAGTAAAAAAGATAAATGGTTTGAATCCCAATATATTTGTTGATATATTTTCGGATTAATACATACAGTACCATAATAGTTCAACGGTAGTTAACTGCCATGTTTTTTTAGATTCATAAACATAAAAAAAGGGTGAAAAAAATTGAACTGAAAAGAAACACTGAAACAATAAGTTTGAGTAATAAAGAATTGAATGATGAATCTTTGTTATATGATGATCAACTTTTGATTTTGAAATTGATTAAACCAAGGTATAAATACTGTTTTGTGTAGTTTTACATACAGTTTGTTGGTAATCAAATATTACTAATTTATTAAATGGATGTTTAATTTAAATAGGTTTCCATAAGCAAAGCCCAAAATGTACGTAGAGAATTGGTAAAAACATTAACAAAAATGTAAGCTCAAATGAAGGTTTAATTTAAATGCTATGAAAAAATATGAAGATAACAAGGTTTGTTATGGTATCAATAATCAGTTTAATTTCAGTAGAATATTCTGTTGAAGAACAACGTAAAAAATGTATTTACTATATTAATTACAAGCAAATCCTTACAAATTACTTAAAAAAATTTTTTACAACTAAATTGTGATCAAATTAGTGTGTTAATAAAATTTTCAAAATATTGAAAAGAAAAACTAGTAATTAAAACAGTATACTGTCATTCTGGCTAGTATTTGGTTTTTTGATTGTTTTCAAATCCGAAATTTGAGTAAAAAAAACTCCCATCGCACCTTATTCAAAGGGGAACATTCATTAAAAACATACGAGGCTTTCGTAACAAACTTACAATCCTTTATTCATTATACGAGGCCTATTTTTAATGTAAAATACAGTTTTAAAGTAAAAAAAAACAAATAAACAAACAAAGATAATTTATATCCTTGAAAAACCGTGGTTTACTTTCCCAGAAACTGACCGCCTCGCATACCATTAAGGTCGTTTTAACTTAGTTATCAGTATGGCGCTGCCCTGCTAGATACGTCTTCATGTGCAGAAACAAATAGTAGTTCGGCGCTAGATTGGGACTTTATGGGGTTGGCCAAAAGAAGTGATAGATTTTGTGTTTGAAGTGGTGTATGTAGCTAGGAATTATTATGGAGCAAAACTACACGCGCAATTAACATGGTTGAAATCTCGTACTAATCGCATTTTATAATGTTTTCACCATAAATATCCCTGATGCTTATGGTAAAATATCAGCAGGGAAAACGTTTTACAGTCCACACTTAACATTTGGGATTCTCAAAAGGTGTAGACAATCTATAATTTTTATAATAATAATTATTTTCAATCAGTAAAACATGTGGTACGGAGAACCTTTCAAGGTATTTAACCAAGGATAAAAAATATTATTTTCGCGTTAATAAAGAAATAATCTGCTGTTTGTTTAAATTTCAACACTGGTATTGCATATTGCCAAATATGCTTAATGTGATTTATGTATTTACTGCTTTTTTCGTTTAGCTTAGCAATGACTTGTTTCCATTAATACTTTCCTTGCGGGCGGTAAAACCTAGTTTTATCCCAATTGCGGGAATCATTTTTTTAATTTGACCCAGATATATTTTTTTCAATCCGCTACACGGCTGAAGTGATTTCGTAGTGAAATTTTACGTATATTTGTTGATTTTCATATTATTCCATCCGTAGTTGGGGTTGGGCTCGCAAAACGGGTACTTCCAATGCCCTTGAAACCCACTTCAACCTCAAGAATTCTATAATAATACCTACATCTCTTAATCTACAGTCGTAATTTACATAAATTCAGATAAAACTTATATTTAAAATTAATAAAAATAATCGTATTTCAAACTAAATATTCGTTTTTTATCTACTACTAACAAATATATTTACTACATATTCCGTTACGAAACTTTTTGAAATTTATTAATAATTATCTATCCATATTAAACTGAAACCTATTTTTTTTGAAATTCAATATTTTTTTCAATTATTAATATTCTTTTATTAAATAATAGATTTGAGAGTTTACGGGGTATACGTAAAGTGTTGAGACAAGTAAACTACGTATCTGTTTGTTTTTCTGAACTTTAATGACGTGCTCAATGGCGTAGTAAAGGAGGCATATTGACTCATCCATAATTTGGAAAGGACAGCCATGAGGTATAATAAATACTCTTTCGCGACGACGTAGGTGTTAAACTTAAGTATTAGTAATAATTTGAACATAGGTTTTGTACTCAATCTAATTTATAAGAAGTGTCATACAAAATGTGCAAAATCAGTAGCAGTTCCTTTAATGTTTGATTTTGTAACTCTCATTATCCAAAACTTTTACAAAATTGTTCGGTCATAAATCGACTGATTTTTTTATCAAAAAATAGGCAGTGATTTCTTTAACGATGTCTTAATTCATATGAAGTTGTCCACAATTTGTATATTTTAATTGTTTCGTGAAGAGTAATATCTACTAAAAGCTACCTTTTTTGTAAATAAATTATATAAATTTTCGGATCACTTGTTTCATCGCACTATTTAAATGGATATTTTCTCAGTTGACATTTTAGGTGCTATTGTAATACTTGCAAGACTCCAATCATATTTGAATACTTACTCCAAACAGTACGACTGAAATGTTCCAATACATATTATGATGTCATATTGGGGTTTACCACCTGGTCAATAAAAATTGCGCTATCATTCACTTTCATAAAATGTATATATTTTGTACAATTTTATTAATCCAATGATAAATCACTAGTTTTGTAAATATGCAGAAAAAGGATAAAGCCAATCAAGAAAATAAATTCTAAAAGTACTTACGATAACGACAATATTCATAAAGAATGTACTTACATACCAAGCTTGTTTCATTGTCAAAGTTATAAATAAAAAGTTTAATAAACTTGGTATTTTAGGATAACATCTCTAAATTGACCTCACATCTTCAATAAGTAATTTTTTGTTAACAATATGATGTTTCAACAAGTAATTACAAATAATATCAAATATTATAGAAAAAATGGAAATAGAAAACTGAACAATTTCAATGCGTGTGTTGATATATTATAACATTAATATCTACATTAATGTTATTTACATAATAGGTGCTAGATATATATCCAAGGTGTATTAAACATAATTCAAGTATATTATTTTTCCCGTATACAGATATATACAAAATTATCAATGCTTACTACAGTACTAATTTATTAAATTTAT